>NC_133870.1:1443155-1456957 GCF_044706935.1 Curcuma longa | reverse complement strand
AAATAATAATACAATGGATTTCTCTTATTCTATTACAAGATATAAGCCCCTATTTATACATGAATATAGGGACCATTCTTAGGAGAATTATTCTAAAAAAAGAAAAACAGAATATTTATACTTAACAGAATATTTATCCCTAATAGAATATTTATTCTTAAATATTCTAACACTCCCCCTCAAGCTGGAGGATATAAATCATATGTATCCAGCTTGTTACATATGTAGTCAATTCGAGAATGTCTTTTATTTTCATACAAAAGACCCTTTCTTGGAGCACCTCTGATATATCGGATAATGCTTGTTACAGCATCCCAATGTTCCTTGTATGGAGAGTTGACTTACTACACTTACTGTAAATGAGATATCCGGACGAGTAATAGTAAGGTAGCTTAGTCTCTCTACTAATCGCCTGTATCGTTCAGGATCTGAAAGAGACTCCCTCTGATTTGGCATGAGCTTGATATTCGGAGAGCTAGAACTTGCTAGCTTGCTGCCGTTACTGAAAGAGGGCAGCGGATAAGAGAAGCGGTTGATGTTGCTGCTTTTGTTGAGAAGAGAGGAGACGCGGACGAGCACAAGAAGACGGCGCGATCCTTGCGTCGAGACCCTAGTCGCATGCTGAAGACATGCTGTTCAAAAGCGCGCGACCACGGGAAGAGTGGCGTCGTGAGGAAGAAACAGGAGCACGCGACCACGGGAAGAGTGGCGTCGCGAGGAAGAAACAGGAGCGCACGACCACGGGAAGAGTGGTGTCGCGAGGAAGACGTGTTGCTCGTCGCGTCGAGGAAGACGCGCGACGAGGAAGCCGCTGTGATTGCTGCGTCGCGATGAGAAAAAAACGCGCGATGAGGAGGGTAGCGGAGGAGGCGTGCTGCTCGTCGCGTCGAGGAAGACAGGTGATGAGGAAGCTGCTGCGATTGCTGCATTGCGACGAGGAAAACGCGCGACGAGGAAAGACGGCAAATAGAAACGCACGCGAGGAAAACGCGTGGTGAACAGAGAGAGAAGGAAGCCGCTTGTGATTGCTGCGTCGCGACGAGGAAAACGCGCGACGAGGAAAGACGACGAATAGAAACACACGCGAGAAAAATGCGTGGCGAACAGAGAGAGAATGAAGCCGCTGCGATTGCTGCGTCGCGACGAGGAAAACATGCGACAAGAAAAGACGGCAAACAGAAACGCACGTGAGGAAAATACGTGGTGAACAGAGAGATTAAGGAAGAAGATTGGTTTGGGCGGATAACCCTAAACCTAAGGAGGGAGGAAAACCCAAACCTAAACACGAGCACACGCGAGGAAAACGCGTGGCGAACAGAGAGAGAGAGAAGGAAGAGGATTAGTTTGGGCGGATAACCCTAAACCTAGCCTTGGCTCTGATACCATGTAAAATAATAATACAATGGATTTCTCTTATTCTATTACAAGATATAAGCCCCTATTTATACATGAATATAGGGACCTACTCTAGGAGAATTATTCTAAAAAAGAAAAATAGAATATTTATACTTAACAGAATATTTATCCCTAATAGAATATTTATTCTTAAATATTCTAACAAACCATAATATCCACGCTCCCAACCATACCATTTCAAAATTGGTTAATTCAAAGCATTTAAAGTATTTACATAAAATTTGACCTATAAAGAGTATTCACGTGAAGTAATTTCACAAATGGATCTTCTTCAATCTTTTGCAAAATATGGAAATCCTGAAATTTCTGTGACTGAAACTGTTTGCATAAGCTAGACAAATACTTATGTTGAATATTGACAGGTTTACATGTTCAATTATGGGTGTTGAGAAAATAAAATTTCACACACCACCTATCCTTTAAGTGTTATAGATAACAAGAAAGTATGATGGCGATTTAGAGTAGCCCAAACTGAGAAGCTGAGCCATTATGTTTTGCAAGTTAGAGATAAATTTACCCTCAACTACTCATAAGAACGATACTATTGAGAGGGGTTTAACAAAGAGAGGCTTAACTTTGTTGCTCCCACAGTGTCGTGAGGAAGCCTCATGGTCAAACACCAAAACTAATCAAAAGAACCTAAGACCATTTGATCATTATACAGAAAATTAGCAACCATGGATAACAAAATAATGAATGTATATTTCTATTTGCTATAGATGGATTAGATAATTTCTTCTTTGTTTCGGAAACAAATTTGATCATGGTAGCACTTTAATTCTAAAGTAGATACCTAGCTGCTCTACATCCGCCCAGAAGCAGTTTAGTTGTTTAAATGAGAGAACAAACACCAGTCCAGTGTTACACTTATTCAACATTCAGTAATTTGATAAATGAATTCCATAAAAATTACTAGCCAAGGAATTATATCATTATAAATCGAACCAAAACAATGGGGATCAAAGAATTTTAAGTTTCCATACCGTGATAGCACCTATCCTCCATCGAACAATGCTGCACTACTTCAGCCTCTAACCAGCTTCTGTAGCACAGCGGAGACATAAACTTGCGCCTTCTCCAAGCTGCTCCTTTCGGCCTTCTCACCCACCACCCATTTGAGTTTCTTGTACCCAAGTCTCTCCATAAGTCTGGTCACCAGACGCTTCTGCTCATCGCCAGCGCACAGGTAGTTATCAAGCCAGAAGAAGCCCCCTGGTCTGAGGACACGATCGATATCAAACATCAAGAATTCAAGCGCCTCTGTACGGCTTGCCTGCCCCAGCGCCGGAGCTCCACCCTCATCGAAGGCATTCATTGTGTGCACCAGATCGAATACCGAGTCATAGAACGGAAACCTCTGTGCAGGGGAAAGGAACAGAGGAAAGAGGCCCCGAGCAGCTACGAACTCGTTCATCCGCTTTCCCCCTACTTCAACGGTTGACGTCACGATGGTAACGTTCCGCTCCGCCATGCGGGCAGCAAAGTTCCCAGCTCCGCCTCCGATGTCGAACCCGATCCGGATCCTGCCGCGGGCGAGAGCCAGGACATCATCGATCAAAAAATCGTTTTTTCCTCCGGGTTTGATCCATAATTTCCTGTCGAGACCATAGACGCCGGCACCAGGGTTCTTGGCACCAGGGCTCCAGAGGGACTGAGGAAAGGGGAGGCGAGGAGCAGCAGCGAAGTCTGTTTGGCGCGAAAGACAGCGTCGGCGAGGGAGGGGCTCGCAGGCCTTGGCGATGAGCTTCTGGGGGAGGAAGGGGTCGTCAAGTGGGCAAGGGACGGCGGGTTTGTAGGACATGTATCGGGTGAGGAGATCGGCGGCCGGGGAGCGGCCACACGAGTGGCCGACGGAAGCGACCATCTCGGTGATGCCGGAGCGAGTGTCGCGGCCAAGGGGCAGGGGGTGGCGAGCAAGGAAAAGCTTGAGGTCGGGAGGGAGGGAGGGCTTAGCGGGATCAAAGGTGTCGTAGCCGGCGAGCTCGCGTTCGATCTGGTGGAGGCGGCGCTGGGAGGACTCGATCTCGCGGACGATGAGGGCGACGTGGTCAGAGATGAGGGAGATGTTGCGGGGGTCGGTGGTGGTGCCGGGGTCAAGTGAGTGGCGAGAGGAGGAGGAGGAGGTGAAGGCGTAGAGAGCGAAAAGGTTGGTGGTGAGAACGGAGGCGAGCATGATGAGGTGGAGGGCGGGAGGAGCAGAGGGAGGCGCGGCGGAAGCGAGCGGTGCCGTCGCCGATCTTGAGGGAGACAGAGCCCATGGCTGCTGTGCCTGTGGCGTCTGACGCAGTGGAGTGAGGGAGTGAGGGAGAGAAAGAGGGGGGAGTGAGCACGTGAAGCGCCTCTCTCTTTCTCTCTCTTTCACGCGTAAGTTTTTGCCTTAGACGCGGGTTTGAGACGATGACCAACATTCTTGTCGGTTTCGTCACCTCTTTTTATAATAATAATAATAATAATATAATTATGCTTATAATCACGATTCGATTTTAATTGATTTAAAATTATTATTATTTAAAAAGTATTTAAATTAATATTGTTCATTTATTTTTTTATTTTATAAAATAATATTATTATTCACTTTTTTTTCTCTTTCACTATCAAAAATCTTCTACTTAATCTAAAAATTAGATTTCTTAATTTTTTTTTAATTCTTGTCTGATCATCAGATAATGCTTGTGCGTCTAACACTTTATCTAAGAGAGAAAAGAAAACAGAGAGAAGGATAAATATGTAGAAGGAGAATTTTGATCTTTATTTGAGTAAGAATGAGTTAAAGGAGAAAAAGATAAGTTTCATTTTTACATGTTTATAAATTGATACAATTTCTTATACTCAGATTTATGGTGTAAAAAAAGGAACAAAATTTTAAAAATATTTTATTTCAATTTTATCTTTATATTAAAATATTAATTTCTAAAATAACTCATTTATTAGGGATCTTGTCTTTGTGTCATCATTTCTCACACAACGTAAACCATCAGAGTCCAATCGATCATACTCTACGACGTCAACGTCGGCCCTCGCAGCAAATCTCTCCAAGAATAAGACTCAAAAGGATAGAGACATGTAATCTTAATCTTCTTTTTCTCCTTCTCCGTTGTCTTAGGGCTTAAAAAAGAACATAAATCATTTAACTGCTACTATCAATTGCCAACAAAATCACTAGATTCAAATTAATGGAAAAGTTTTAGATCCTTTCCGGATCTCTTTATTATTTAATTCAATTCTAAACTATATTACTCGTTCACTTGTCCCAAACAAAAGACTCTCTCTCACTGTGAATAGCTCTTGTTGAGAGTGTCTCTTTTTATCAGGCATTCAAAATGTTATACAGTTAACATTATCTTCCCCGTCTCAGATTCTAAACTATCTGTAATGTTGCTGCCCTATTCTTTAAGAGCGCTTGTGCTCCAAACTTATTCTTTCTTTGTACTCATTTGGGACCCTTATATTTACATCTATCCTTAGCTCTTGTTGATCCATGCGTATGTTTAATACCTCTTATTATCATAATGATATTTCTTAACCCATGTTTTCTCTTCATATTAATTTGATTTGGCCCGAGATTCAACTCTTCTTTTAACTTTTAGCATGCTGTTAAATATAGGTAGTCTTCCCACCTACCAAACATCTGATTACCCTTGACTTATTTGGACTTTCCCTTGCCTAACTATCAGTTAATGTTAGGATCGGTTGAATAGCTAGAGGGGGGGTGAATAGCGTTTCTCGATTTTTCTTGTTCTTTCTCTGCACAGAGATTAGCGGAAGTAAAAATATAAAAGAGAAAGAAAGAGATCAACGCTAACCCGGTTTGTTTACTTGGTCTCCACCTCCGCAGAGGTGACTAATCCAAGGATCCACACGCACGCACACACCCGATGCACTATGAATCTTCTCCTTCTCGAAAACCTCGAAGGCGGAGAAACCTTTACAACTCTTTAGATCTCCTCAAATATGATATGAAATATTGTTTAGGAGGAGAGGAAGAAAACAGAGAATAGAGAACAAACAAGTTCTCAGAAGAAGCACAAAGAATGAAAGAATAGCAAAAAGATTGAGTTGTTCTCGTGTAGGCTTCTTTTATAATCTCTGCAACATCAGTCGACTGCTGGCAGGGCCAGTCGACTGATGCCTTCAATCGGCAACAAAATCTCGCATTAAAGCGCATTAAATGCTTGTCAATTTTCTGCAACGTTCAAATAGCAGTCGACTGTCCAAGACCAGTCGACTGGAAACAGTCGACTCTCCATAGCACCAGTCGACTGACCAGTCGACTCCTGTCTTCCTCTGGCTCGACTGATTTTTCTGTGTGCGTCTGATTTATGAGCAGTCGACTGCTTGCAGGGCCAGTCGACTGGTGAAGCTGAAAAATCTCATTTCAGCTTCTCTTGACCTAGACCTCGGCCTTCAAACACCTCCCACAGCCTCATGCCTCCCTGCACTAGCCTGAGATGCTTCCATCAGCTTTGTCATGTCAAGTCTTTGCCAAGACCACCCTTGGACTTCTCCTTGCTAAGACCACCCTTGGACTTTTCCTTGCCAAGACCACCCTTGGACTTTTCCTTTGCCAAGACCACCCTTGGACTTTTCCTTTGCCAAGACTACGCTTGGACTTTCCTTTGCCAAGACTACGCTTGGACTTTCCTTTGCCAAGACTACGCTTGGACTTTCTTGCAAACTTGCATCACACATGTTAGATCAACAAGAATTGCCTAACTTCAAACATAGTTTAGCCAAACATTGAAACTCAATGCACTTGGGGCAACTATTGCACCAACAATCTCCCCCTTTTTGATGTTTGGCAAAACTTTATTTAAGTTAGGTCTTTAAATCATGTAAAGCATAGCATGTGATTAAAACATGATAAGTAAAGCATAAATCACATGATATCAGAGTATTGACAGAGAGTAAACTTAAACATTCATATTTCTCTCCCTTTTTGTCAAAGATCAAAAAGTGATTACATAGACAAAGTAGGGTTAAATTATCTTTAAAAATGTTTATCCCCTTTTTAATGTTGCACCAACAATCATTTCGGAGGGAAAAACAAGTTAAATTCTCAAAATAGGCTGAAAACAGTAATATCAGTCGACTTCTAGTATGTCAGTCGACTCAGCAGTCGACTGCAGTCTGACACAGTCGACTGATAAACTGAATTTCAGTTTTCAGAGACGAACTTGAGAAATGCATAAGTAATTGTACGATATTCAAAAATTCGTGAAATTTCACACGTACAATACTTAATTTTTTTGGATTCTTGTCTGGATCATCAGATAATGTTTGGGCATCTAACATTTTGTCTAAGAGAGAGAAAAAAGAGAAAAAAGGATAAATAAGTAGAAGGAGAATTTTGATCCTTGTTTGAATTAGAGTAAGTTAAGAAGAAAAAGGTAAGTTTCACATTTGCATGCTCACGACTTAATTCAATTTCTTAAACTCAGATTTGAGACGTAAAAAAGGAACAAAATTTAAAAATATTTTATTTTAATTTTATCCTTATATTAAAATATTAATTCCTAAAATAACTCATCTATTAGGTATCTTGTCGTTGTGTCGTCATTTCTCACACAACGCGAACTATCAGAGTCCAATCGCTCATACTCTACGACGTCGACGTCGACCCTCACAGCAAATCTCTCAAAAATAGGACTCAAAAAGATAGACGGGTAATTCTAATATTCTTTTTCTCCTTCTCCGTTGTCTTAGGGCTTAAAAAAAGAACATAAATCATTTAACCGCTACTATCAATTGCCAACAAAATCACTAGATTCAGATTAATGGAAAAGTTTTAGATCCTTTCCGGATCTCTTTATTATTTAATTCAATTCTAAACTATATTGCTCGTTCACTTGTCCCAAACAAAAGAGTCTCTCTCACTGTGAATAGCTCTTGTTGAGAGTGTCTTTTATCAGACATTCAAAATGTTATACAGTTAATGTTATCTTCCTCGTCTTAGATTCTAAACTATCTGTAATGCTGCTGCCCCGTTCTTTAAGAGCGCTTGTGCTTCGAACTTATTCTTTCTTTGTACTCATTTGGGACCCTTATATTTACATCTATCCTTAGCTCTTGTTGCTCCATGTGTATGTTTAATGCCTCTTATTATCATAATGATATTTTTTAACTCATGTTTTCTCTTCATATTAATTTGATTTGGTCCGAGATTCAACTCTTCTTTCAACTTTTAGCATGCTATTAAATATAGGTAGCCTTCCCACCTACCAAACATCTGATCACCCTTAATCTGTTTGGACTTTCTCTTGCTAACTACCAGTTAAGACTAGTCACATCCATAGGTAGACTTCCCACCTACCAAATATTCAATCACCCTTGACCTGTTTGAACTTTCCCTTGCTTAACCTCTAGTTAGGACTTCCTTCTCAGCTTCACTCACTAGGTCTTCCTTGCCCAGCCTCCAATCAGGGCTTCCTCTGCCTAGCCTTTAGCTAGGATTTTCTGTCTAGCTTCTAACTAGGACTTTACCTTGTCCGGTCCAACAGACTAGGACTTTTTGCCCGGTTTGATTGAATAGGACTTCTCGCTAGTCTTCTGATCAAACTGACCTGATTAAACTTCACTCACATCCAAATATTATATCATGTTTAGATTAACCCTTGATCAAACAGACTAGACCTAGGTGTATTGTCAAATATCGAAACCCTGGAGATATACTAGTGCTCCTCCATGCATGATAACTTCCTCTTTTTCAATGCATGATTAATCCATGCATGATGAATCAACCTTTATTCATCAACTTGGTTTAATTTGAGTTTAACTCAAATTCAACCAACTTGAGTCTAACTCAAGTCTTGGGCATCCAATAAGCTTAATTGTTCATTTAGTCAAACTAAAATGAACTCATCTCCAAAATAGAATATTATTTGCGTATGACCCAATAGGTTCTTGTAACATTGGCAATGTCTCTAAAACCTACTTTAGAAATATAAGTAATGAGTGACATCTAGCAATGCATCATTGCTACCCAAGTGACAAGAATGTCAAGATCCGACATAACATTCGTGACTATAATAATGTATGGTCATATCCTTCTATCCTCGATATCTAAATTGACCAATGAGGCACAGATTATATCATCTCTTTAGCAATCTTTGTATTTCTTGATTTCCAAGTAGACTCACTCAAGCAAATGAGCTCAATATCTCATATTGACTCATTTGAGCATGTTCATTCATTTCGTGGTCCTACTCAATCAAGAGACTGCAAGATATCACTCTCGTAATATGGGAGGGATAGATCCCATCTACAACACTCACATCCCTTCGTATAATTCGTTACATACCCAGTGATCGCCTTTATAGTCAACCCTATTACGGGTGATGCTTGACGACACCATAGGACATAACTCCTTATGTAGGGAACCATAGTGACTTTAGTATTAAGGACTATTCATATCAATAGTCACATGAGAAAGTTTATGATACTCATATAATGATCCATACAATTTTCTCATGGCGGGTTAATTTAGTATATATTCTCTAATGTATACCCATGTATCAACTCGATATCCCATATCACAAGTCATCCAGTTGACCTACATGTTAGTCTCAACGTATTAATATCGCCCCTGATTATTAATGTTTGACAAGGAATGATTAAGAGTAGTATTCTCTACATCATCTCACTATCGATTCAAACAATCGATATAATGTATATTAGAACTAGCTACGCATGGATATTATTATACTTAGTTATTTATATTTGTGCAAGAAGCACTAGATCTTGCCTAGAGTTTCGATGTTTGACAATATACCTAGGTCTGGTCAGTTTGACCAAGGGTTGATCCAAATAGGACTTGAAGTTTGGATGTGAGTGAGAAGCACTAAATCTTGCCTAGAATTTTGATGTTTGACAATACACCTAGGTCTGGTCAGTTTGACCAAGGGTTGATCCAAACAGGACTTGAAGTTTAGATATGAGTGAGAAGCACTAAATCTTGCCTAGAGTTTCGATGTTTGACAATACACTTAGGTCTGGTCAGTTTGACCAAGGGTTGATCCAAACAAGACTTGAAGTTTGGATGTGAGTGAGAAGCACTAGATCTTGCATAGAGTTTCGATGTTTGACAATACACCTAGGTCTGATCAGTTTAACCAAGGGTTGATCCAAACAGGACCATGATGTTTGGAAGTGAGTGAGAAGTCTAGTCAGGTCAGTTTGACTAGATGACTAGTGAGAAGTCCTAGTCGGTTAGACTAGGCAGTAGAAGTCTTGATCTAGAAGATTGAGCAAGGAAGTCCTGGTGAGTGAAGCTAGGCAGAGAAAGTCCTAGTTGTAAGCTAGGCAAGGGAAAGTCCTAGTTGTAGGCTAGGCAAAGGCAAGTCCTGGTTTGGAGAATCAGACATAAGTTTTAGCAAGGTTAAGTGCACCAAGTGCAAGTCTATGTAGTGTCGGAGGACCGGGAAGCATTGCCAAAGTCCAAACGAGTACAATCAGGAGGACTAGAGGTTTCGTGAAGTCTATGCGGTCAGGAGGATCGAGTTCTAGCAACAAATTCCTAGCGACCAAGGACCATGGCTAAGCGGGAAGTCCAATAAGTCTTAAGGACTTGTTGGCAAAACTTTTTCCAAGTGAGTGGGTAAGGACGCGTTCCCGGAGTGGAACAGTAGGCGACATACTAACTCAGGATTTTGGTAGAAATCTGAAGTTAGACCCACATAATAAGGCTTAGGCTGGCTTGCATGTTTATATGCTTATCTTGCAAGAACCAGGAGCTGGAATCAAGATGAAAAAATATAAGTGAAGCAAATAGAGGCAGCTGAACTAAGCCTGGGGTCAACTCAGGTCAAACCTGAGTCAACTTGTTCCAGGCGACCAGAATGGTTCCAAGCGACCAGAATATTCCAGGCGATCGAAATGTTGAATCCAGGCGACTCGAGGTCGGATAAACGCAGCAAAAGTCGAAGTCTATCAAGACCCTCCACGTCAGCATGGAGTCGACCAGAATGGAGATTCCAGTCGACTGGAAGCGCCGAGTCAGCTGCAAAAATAATGGATCGGCGGTCTACGTGGAGTCGCTCGAAACGAGATTCTAGTCGACCAGAGTGGGCTATAAAAGGAGGTGAACATGCACAACCAGAGAACATCAAATACAAGCCCTCCTCTCCAACAAGTGGTGATTCTGAATGCTAACGGGGCCAAACTATTGCAATCGGGGAAGATTCAGGAGGAGTGCACGATGCTCAGACTTCTAGATTGGCTTCAAGTGTTTGGTTTAAGTTCTTACTTGTCTTACTTTGTTCTTATTATTGTTATTGTTATTTGGACTGTAAGACGGATTTCTCCACCTCCAAACGAACGTTCGGAAAGGAGACCACTAGTGGACGGACGCCTCCCGTACATAAATCTTTGGATGTACTAACCCTGGGGGCTTAGGAACTAAGTAAAAATCCGCGTGTCCCTACTTTTATTTCTAATATCCACTGCTTAGTTTTCTGATAGAACGAACGAACCAAAAAGCAACGACCACGCTATTCACCCCCTCTAGCGCGCTACAAGATCCTACAATTGGTATTAGAGCAGATCTGCTCTTGATTGGATTCACCGCCACGGGAGCTAGAAGGCAAAGATGGAGGGGGAGCGAGGTAAATTTTTTAATGTTTGTTTTAAATTTTATATAATATATTTTAAGTACAGGGAGAGAGGACACTACAAAAACTAATATCTTATTTGTAAGAATCGGATGACACAACCGACGGCAAAGGAGCAACCGATGCATGGAGCCTAAGGAACAAAGAGCACATCAAGTGCTTTAAAGTACCAGAAATGTGGACACTACAAAAATTGGTACTCAAAGAAGAAGATGGCGACGAAGAAACCAGAATTGAGGGATGCGGTTCTAGTAAGTTTGCATAATTACAAAAATACCCCTAGGTTGTATGCTAAATTTATTTTTTTCTAAAAATTTAAATAATTTAAAATATTTAAATTTGGATAACTATGAAAATTTAGATAATTTGAAATATTCAAATTTGGATAAATCTGAAAATTTAGATATTTTAAAAAATTTAAATTTGGATAACTTAGAAAATTTAAATAATCAGAAAAATTCAAATCTAGATAAACTAGAAAACTTAAATAATTAGACCAATTCAAATTTGAACAATTCAAATTTAAAAAATTCAAGTAAATCTGAAATTTTATTAAATAATTCTAAATTAAATCAATTAAAAAATTCAAACTTAAATCTTATCAAAAATAAAAATTCACCTAATTTAAATAAATTAATTAATAAATCTGAATTAGATAATAATTTTATAAATTTAAATTTAATAAATTTAATAATTAATCATTCAAATTTAATTAATCTAGATTTAATTCAAATAAATAAAAAATTAAATCAATTTCTTTAACTTATTCAACCAAGATAATGAAAAATTGAATAATTCAACTTTAATTAATTCAATAAATCTAGAAATTAATAAAAATTCAATCAAACAAGATAAAATTAATAACAATTAAGTTGAATAATTTAAATTTGCTTAGTAATTCAAAATTAAATAATCAAGATAATCCTAATAATAAGAAAAATTTAAAATCCAACAAGATAACTTCTAAAATTAATAATTTAATTATAAAAAAAATATTAAATTAAATATTAAAAATTTTTACAATAAATCTTCAAACTCTAAAAATATTCATTCAAACTTAAATATTAAAAATACTAAATTAAATAATAAAATTAACTATAACCGTGTATCCTTTAATTATGAAATAATAAATAATTCTATTAAATTAAATTTAAAAAATTTGAAATTAAATCCTAAAATTTAATAAAATAATTTTATAAATTTTAACAAGTCAAATCTAAATCTTAAAATAACTAAATTAAACTATACAAATTAAAAATTCAAACATAACTTAATCAAACTATACAAATTAATAATTCAAATATAAACTAATCAAACTATACAAACTAAAACTTAAACTTAAAATTCAAAACTTAAAATTTAAAATTAAAATTCAAAATTTAAATTTAAAATTCAAATTTAAACATAACTTAACAGAAATTTAAAAGTCATTAACTTAATTACAAAAATACTTATAATTATGAAATTAATTTAAAATATTACCAAATGAAATAAAATTTTAATAAAATTTAAAGTGTGTCAAAGTGGGTTGACACATTCGTGGATCTACACGAAATGTATCAAATCAAAAATTTGATATATTATTAGAAATTAAAAAATTACTTGAATTATCTGACTCATGCATAATTGCTATATTCATGCATATATCTTATTTTAATTGCATATAAATGATATGTCATCATTGTTATTTATCGCTTAATCTAGAACAGTTAGTTAAGGATACATGAATGGTTGACACTTGCCAACATAGTACTAGGGTGGGGCGAGTTAATAGTATGTTAGGGAAGCTTGGTCTGGGTAGTCAAGTGGGGTAAGAAGTACCTTGCTTGGTTTGCTTAGCTAAGTGAAACTGACCAAAGCTACCTCGCCACATCCTAGACTAGTTAGATCAAGGTTTCTTAAGAAATTGATTAAGGTCATAATTTCATAAAAAGGCTTTGTCTAAGGAAGTGGTCGTTGTTCCGATAACCAAGAAGGCACTTGCCTCGCAACGACATAGAAGTCGATTTTTGAAATGTGGATTTAATAGACTGACGGTTAAACCTAAATCTAACACAAGGTTAAACATTTATTAGAACTTAACTTAAAATCAATAAAGATAAAATTGACAACTCATCTCACAAAACTTATAAGATAACCCTTATATGCCATGTACTTAGGCACTTAGAATGAGTGAGATGATAAGGATAGTTAAAATACAAAGTTTTAAAAAATATTTTTTTTAAAAGAATTATTATTATAACTATTTTTAAAAAAATTATTTTTGAAAAATTTGATATTTACTTGAAATTCATGCTTGTTGTGTGTATCTATACTATAGTTTTAAAACTTTGTATCTTTGAAAAATTGGTTGACCAACACTTAGATACAAACCTATAAGTCAACACTAAGTCTAAGAACCCTAAGATACATAGGCAGAAAATCCTTATGGTTAATAAAGATGTCCTAAGGAGAGTGTCTAGTTCAGGGGGAGGCTATTTTTGAAAGACTTATTTTTTAAAAACCTCCTAAAAACCAAGTTTAAAAATTCTAATATTTTGAAAAAAAATACTTTTTAAAACTCCTATTTTACAAAATATTTTATAAATTATGCTTTTAACTTGGAACAACCCCTAAGACACATAGGAAGATTGTCTTGTGGTCAACAAGGAGCCCTAAGGGAGTGTCAGATTTAGAAGGAGTCCAAACTTAAAAGTTTAATTAAAAATTATATTTTAAAAATATTAAGTTATTTGCTCTATTTGATTTAGATTAACCTCTAAGACACTTAGGGAGTTTGAT
>NC_133870.1:1353710-1443055 GCF_044706935.1 Curcuma longa | reverse complement strand
AATCCTGAAAAAATAGATTTTGATCTAAGCTCTCTCCCTTACATCGTCTTTCCTTCTCCATCCAAAATGGTGGCCGAAGCTTTGAAGGTGGTGGCCAACACTTCTTCCTCCCTAGCTCACGCTTCAAGGCCCTAGCACTTCCTAGCAGAACAAAAATTAAAATAATGTAGGCAAATATTAAGATTGTGATGAGGCAAATGTCATTGTAATGCTAGGGTCATTATGGTTTCATTGGTACTGACTAAGATAAAGCCTAACTAAATCTGAATTAAGCCAAAACACACGACCTTAAATTAAAGTCTCTTGCCAAAAGAAAATGATACAAGAGCATCTAGCAACATGTATTTACGATGTAAAATGTAAGATCATAAATCAGATATCATCCAAATCCTAATCAAACACCACTACAAGAGTCGTATCTGTTTAACATTATTACCAAGTATTACCAAGGGTATAAAATTACTAGATTAGACATTTTACCTATTGTCGTCTGGAGATGCCCTGTCGCCGCTAGTCCCAAAATATGACCTTGTCGTAATAACGACTCCAAAACAAAAATCCGAAACACTAAAACCGAAAGACATTGCATACCTTTTCTCTGATACCAAATAAATTGGTATTAAATAAACTCCGAAATACCACGACAACAATAAAAGAACTAAAAAAAGAACTTCACAATCTACGCTCTGATACCAAATAAATTGTCACGCCCCGGGAGATGACTGTCCGAGAAATTTGGACAGCATCTCCCCTGTAACAATTCACTTTCCCTGAATACGATCTAACATAAGGCCTCCATGGCCACAATAAAGCCTACACGACCACAATCCACACATGACAACATATGTAACAGAACTAAACTATGTGAATAAGGTACACAACCAGTAAATAAAGTATGCACGACAAAACCCAACATGTCTAAGACATTCATACGATATAAAACGAGTTCTGACACAAATACTGAAAAACCATAGCAAAAATCAAAATGGTCGAGGTCAACTCGACGAGGGACTAGCAGCACGGCTCTCTAGACAGACGTCAACCTGAAAAGAATAAAATCAACGGGGTGAGTTCAAAGAACTCAGCGGATATCTAACAGATATGTACAATAAGCCATCTAGCAGTAATAACCATGCTTATACAGTAAGAAATACAGAATGAAATATTGTAAAAGCTGTACATACCAGAATCATCTACCTCGATACAATAGCACAAACCAAATACATAAAGCCTCTTGTATGTGCATGTCAAACATATGCAGCAACCAAATACAGCAAGCAATAATAAATGCAATCCATGCAATATGCACATGATGGAATGTCCTGTCGGAGTACACCTATCCTCCTACCCCAAGTACATGGGGGAGCAACGCTCTCATCTCCTCGTCATAATGCGAAGGAGGGATCCCTGTAATGCTACAACGCTACGACACCCTTATCTCGGGTGCGGCCGTGCGGAGCCCTGACAGAGCAACTGCACACACCCTCCTGATGTACCACTATCTCATGAGTGGTTGTGTGTGCAGATCCTGTAACTAGCGACGGGCTCAGACTATAGAGGAGCCGATGATCGCCAGCATGCAAACATGAAAGAATGGTGCATGATACTAATGTGTGTAATAACGACCAATCAGTGCCAGTAAAGAAACAGTATCTCACTATCTCTGTTGAACATATTTTATGTGACAAGTATCAAGAAGGTATATAAACCTAAACAAGTAGCAGATAAAGATGACAACAACATATGCTAAATAGTGACATAACATGGCAGATATAAAGCATATAAAATTACTACTACTAGTCATAGCAAAATCATACACATCGATAGACATATCTAAAGAGATAGATCGAGATACCCGCCTTTCGAAAGTAGTCGGTGTCCGAAAGGAAAACCTCCGTCCAGAAGTCCGATAGCAAGTCGATGACCTAACATCAATTAAATCTAGATATGTTGCAATTGCATCACTGATTTGCAGTAGAAGATGTGTAAGTAATTATACATGACATTCCAGCTCCAGTAGCTGCATGTAGCTCAATAACACTATCCTCCACTACCAAGCAGTTCCTTGCTTGTACACTTAGTTTCTTTGCCGCTGTAACATAAATCAAGGGATCAAGCTTCTTTGTTTTGACATCATCACCTGCAAGGAAGCAATCAAGACTTTGAAATCTCTCCCGTCCAAGAAGATTTTCCAGTGACAAAATAACCGAACTCTTAGTTGCTGCAAAGCAAATAGCAACTTTAATACCCCTTGGCATCATCCATCAACTGTAGGACACTAGGTCGAGACTCTACCGAACCAGATCTAATTATGTCTTTGTATCTTTCAGTCTCCTAGTCCTGGATGATATCGATCAACTTCTCCCTTTTGAAATTGCTGGATGGAGGTGTCTCATAGATCGAAGAAGGCCATCCATTTTCTTTGAAGTACCATCTCATCTTGGGCTTCCCACCGCCGATTCGATTTTGGAGCTTGTCGTAGAAATCGGAGTCCCAGTGCAGCGGCTGCGAGGAGGAGGCGGGGCAGCGGATGATGAAGTGCTCGAAGGCATCATTGTAGGCCTGTCGGTGGAGGTGCTCCGACTCGAGGATGACGCCGTCGCAGTCGAAGATGAGAGCTTCCAGAGGGAACGTGGGGGAGGAGGTGCGGCGGCAATGAGGGTTGCGGCTAGGGCTTAGAGAGGAGAGGGAGATGGCGGAGCTAGGGTTCGTTTTCGATCAGCCTGTGCCCCCTCCCTTATTTCCCCTGTCCTCCGCAATCTCCGCCGACGAGGTCGCGATTTTCCAACCGACGGAAATCGCGACCCTTTCTTTCTTTCCTTTTTTTTTTTAATTCCTAACGGGTTTCGGGTTTAACTCAAACCCAAACCCATCAAACCTTTTTTTTTACCGTATTTTACAGTAGTTGCTAGTGACCCTTGTTCTTTTCCATAACTTGTGATTGATGTCGACTTTAGTTTTATGTTTTTCGTGTAGAGGATAAGATGTTACAAGCAAATTATGTCCAAACACTTGCTAAAGAGAAGGTAGGTGACTTCAGGGAAGCTTGGATAGGCAGGGCCGTCTCAAATATCTCCTTCAATCCCCCAAGCTTCAACCTCCACCGAGGAGGCTTAGGGGACTCTATTAGTGTGAAGGAGATGATGGCTAATACTCCTTACCAAGGACTCGGAGGTCTTGTTAGATTTGAGAGGCGTCGTAAGGTAATCGCCTTACAGTTATACTATTTATTGGATAAATGACAATTCACTATTTGAGTGCACATTTTTTATGTGTTTGATTGGATTTTAAACTCATTTACTAAATGTCCGCAATACGATTCATAGCATGAGAGAATTTGTGATTGGATCACAACTCATGAGCATATCTACATGTGCAATTATGAATGTATTGAAATTATCCCTAGTCGAGGAATTGATGAGCATGAACATCATCGATTCTGTCGAGACTAGCACGTTTAAACTTTTTGGTTAGCTAAACAGTTGATCTTACTGCTGGAGACATTGGATGTTGAGAGTTAAACATGGATGCTGGTTAAAGGTAACTAGTTCATTGGAGTGACCTGCCTTGAGACTTCATATGGTTCGATACATATGTCAATGAAGATTTTAGTGCAGCTTAAGTGCGAATTTCCTTTGATTTGCGGTATTCAAGTCACCTTGGTCATGGAGGCTTATACTTGGATATCTTAAGCAAGCATCTCCGAGGAGGTGTGGACCCGAGATGATCGAGTATAAGTTGAAGTACCTGAAAGTGTTTGAATAACTCACAGAGGATTCACCGCTTCTTGGAAAAGAAGACGTATATCTTGCGTCTGCTTATCAGGATTGTTACTAAAAGTCTTTGGCCAAAGCATTACATGTCAAGAGTATGGTACTCTGGGATACATGTACAAGTAACTTGAATCCATAGGACAAGAAAGCAGCTTGGGCTAGGTGTGACGTAGTCAGCCTAGTGGGGACCGACACATAGATCATATCCTGAACCAAGCAGGTATAAGAAGGTGAAAGGAATGAGACACGTTTAATTGGAGCTGCTGAAAGGTTTAGAAGATGTTCTGGAATCAATCGTTGATTTTCCGATCAATTGGGGATCATAATGTACTATTAGGTGCCACTCATGATCGTTCCGTAATTAATGGTTAATTACGGACGGCCAACATAACCGGGAACCTATTGGGTCACACGCACTACAAGTTCTCCGAATACTTAAAACGAGTTTGAGAATTGAATTATCAGAACGAGAGAAATAAAGTCTGGTTGGACCGGACAAAGGACAAAATGATGGAATTCGTCTTATGAAGACGAAATGAACGAAATCGATTTGTTCAAATCAGAGGTCGTTTGGTTAGTGAATCAAATGATTCAGGTTTGAACCAAATTGAACCAATTTGGTTTGGCTCATGATGGAAGACATTTTAGCAAAACGGAAGAGATGAATTTCGTCTTGTGAAGACGAAGTAACAATATTTATTTGGATCAAATCGGAGTTTGTTTGGTTAGTGAACCAAGCGAACCAACGATGAACTAGCTCGCTACAGTTATTCGGTCTAGTTCAACCCGAATTAGGTTTTGGATTTGTTTTGTTTCTTTTGGGGTTTTCGGCTGCCGCATGAAAAACAAATAACAAACACTGTAGCTCCTTATTAAAGAAGGGATCGCGGCCCCTGTTCCTGTGCTTTTCCCCGCGACGTGCTTTGCTTCTCTCCCGTAACGCGCTGTGCTTCTCTCCCGCGACGCGTTGTGCTTCTCTCCCATTCGACGTGCCGCCTGCGATCTTCTCTGCTCGCCGGCCACCGGAGAATCGACGGGAAGAAGGAAACCTAGCCGCGTCGCTTGCTGGTCTTCTTCTCCGACGATGCGCTGTGTTCCCCAATTATTCTCCTTCCCACAAGAGTGACGCCACCGGCCGCATGGAGAAGGGCTCACGACACCGTCTCCTGCTTCCTGTTCGCGTGGATACCGCCGGCTGCAAGGAGGAGAAACGCGAGCGCGGGACTTCCCTAATCGCGAGCGCTGTTGTTGCCTTGCGCTTGCTGCGACGCCGCCGCTTGTCCGTCCGAGCTTGCTAGCCGTGTGGAAGACGATGGATGGAAACTCTATCTCCAGCGTTGCCTTCCTTCGTCGTCGCGTGCTCCTTGCTCTGTCTCCCACCACTTCTGTTCCGGCCGATCACGATTTCTGCTATCTTTTTTTCGCGTGTGATGTCCACTGGAAGGGAGAAGGCTGATTGGTCTCCAACAGAGGGTGTGGTACTCTTACCTTGGTGGTTTTGTGAAAACCTTGGAACTGATGCAAGGCGTATAGGTCATGATTGACAATTTGACTTGCTGCCCTTGGTCGATCGAATGATTCAGTCGCTGTCAGAAATTATTTTTGACCATCGGAGATGATGCTTGTTGTTGACGGAGTCGCCGCCAGATTTTGCCATCGGAATTTATTGTTCGATAGTCGGAAATTATTTCCAACCATCGGATAGGTTTTCCGGTCGTTGCCTATCAACTTCGGTTGTTTGACAACCATCTATAATCATCTCGGAATCTTATGAAAGTTCCAGAGATTGTTCCATCATCATCGAAAAGGGTTTCTGGTTCTTTGTCTTAAATCGGCGGTCAAAAGGTTGACCACCGAAAACTACACCGTGAATACGATTCTCGGTGATAGTTAGAAAGCCTCGGAACGATCGCGATAAACGTTGTCGCGTGATTTTCAGAATAAGGCTTCTCTCGATTCGATTGTCATCAATCATCGGCTAGTACCAAAGACGATGACACGACTTATGGCTTCCGAAGTCGTTCGGACGAGAGTTTGACATGGATCACCAGTAAAGGCGGGACTTCGACGAGGATCGTTCGATTGATACCAACACCGCTCAACGTCATCATGAGGTACGCGTTTAAAATAATTTATTATTTTGTAAAAATTTTAATTTTTTGCCATGCCTTATACATGTTGTTTCCTGTTTTGCATGCGTGTGTTGTTGTAATAATTAGCTGTAATTATTTGTTTATTTTCGCTGCGCACGTTTTCAAAACATGTAAATACGCGAATTGCATCGGGACGATTCTAACAGGTCCATGAGGCCTGCCTTCGGGGGGCGGCTGAAGGAGAGCCCTAGGAGGCTTGACAATCGGTATTGCCACATCCTAGACTCTCAACCTCTGCTACAGGGCATGTTTTGGACCCCTTCACTGATCAGGGAGCAAGGGACTTTGGTCACCTAGATCATGCAGGCCTTACAGGGTATGTCTTTGACAACGAGTTGGCTGGGAGATGCGGCTGGTAGATGCCAGCTTCGCATTTGGGGAGATGCTATCATCGCATATGGGGGTCGGGGTGGAGGATCCAAATTATAATGATTACTAGAGGCAGACGAAGGCACTTATTATGGGGAGATGCCAGCGGTGCATATGGAGGCAGTCATGAGCAGAGCTCTAGTGGCTTGGCCAGAGAGTTTGGGACTACAGTAGCTGTCATGATTTGTTGGGAACATAGCTAGCGTACTAGGGAAGTCGTGTTGTTGTGCTAATGTCTGTTGAAGAGATGCACAATGAGCTGGTTCTTGCAGCTTTCTGAGTTCTACAGAATAAATAGATGCCAGGATTAACTCACTATGGGAAGAAGTCAATCTTCTTGATTATAACAGTGGTTTTGTAGGAAGAAGAAGATGAGTTTCAGTACTCTTCTCTCCTGCGGTGGCAGTTGTGGGTTGGGTGGCGAGTGGGCTGAGTAGTCAAGAGGTCACCCACTGTGACCAGATCCAGGGTGGCAGAGTCTTGCGAGATTGCAAATGGAGTACTTGTCAGAAGGTGACCTCACAGGTTAGAGAGGAAGACTTCTGCACAGAGATTGATGAGGGGTGGTAGGGGCGAAGAGTACAGGAAGGAGTAAGAAGGGGAAGATGTGGGTCACGGACTGATGCTCTTGAGTTGGATGTAGGTTGATAGAAAAGACGACTGCAGAAATATAGTTGTGTAAGGAATTATTCCACAAAACAGTATCCAATTCACATGGGTCTGATTGTGCATTAAACAGGTCACAATTTTTCATATCCTTTTTGGAACCTCATCTCATTGATCAGAAGATGTTGTAGGGAAATTCATGTACATGATCCTAAATAGTTTAAACATAATATTTGTTGTTGTATTTAGCATGGTTGCTTGATATAATTTTTTTTTCTGGTTTCTCCTACATTTTTGTATGGAAAAATAATTACTACTATTTGGGAGCAATTTAGTGTAAAGTTGGAGAGGTTGAGGTTGTTAGAGAAAACTTTAGTTAATGTAAAAAGGAAGTGATTCAATTGATGTACATGTTAGTCGTGATATAGTTTTATACTTGAGATCCAAACCTAATAACTGACCCTCAATTGCTAGCACTTATGTGACCCCTGATGTTGTAGTAGTTTTAGTTCAAAAGATTTGAATGAAGAGTTCCAATATTCTATATTAGGTTTTAGCTCGTGAATACTACAAACATGGAATCTTCTAAATGAATGATTAGAGGATGCTTTAGACAAGCCCTAGTGGAGTCTACAAATAGGCATATCTGGATCTAGATCTGTTTATTTCTCCATTGGCAACAGCACTCTCCCGTTAACACCATCTTTTTCTTTTCCTTGTATATTCAGTCTTTACTATGGTCCTCCTATCAATTTTTTGACAAGGGAAATATTCTTTCGTTGTAGTTTGATTACATTGCTTTCTCACTAAATTTTAAGAAATTGATGGTGGCATTGTTGGATTATTGTTTAATGAAACTCGATGTCCTTAATATTTTTATTGGCTTTGTTGTGGAAATGGGAAAAAAAAATGGACAATTGGTAGTTGTTGTGTTTGCTTTAAATTATTCATCATCGTACTTAATATAAAAGAATGAAAAGAGAATGACTTGAACCCTGGCCACATGCATATTCCTTTTTCCCTTGTTTTCTCTTGCTGATTAGCAGGTGACCACATCCTCAAGCAACCTGATAGAACAGACAAGAGAAAATCTACATGCTACTACATTATTGTCAGCACCTTTTCCTAAAACAATCATTCTGGGTTTCAGCAAAGGTGGCACTGTAGTAAACCAGCTTGTAACTGAATATGCCAAGTTGATATCTTCACCCCGGTCATTTGATAGAAAGCAAGTCCACATGTATCCAATCTCCAAGGAGGATCTCTTGCTGAGCATCTCTGAATTCCATTATGTTGATGTTGGATTAAATTGTGCTGGTGCCTATTTGACTGATCTTTCTGCTATTAAGGAGATTGCTCGATGTTTGTTGCTTAATAATGCTAGTCTTCGGTTTGTTCTTCATGGGACTCCTCGACAATGGTCTGACCATCATCGTCCATGGATTAATAGAGAAAAAGATACCCTCCTGCAAATGCTTAAAGATGAAATTCATAGATGTGAAGGAAAATTGCAGGTTGAGGAGAGATTCTATTTTGTCAATATGAAGCCCAGTTTGCAGATGCATTTTGAAATAATTCAAGTTATGAATATTACATAATTTTCTGCAGTTGCGGAATTGTAAGTTCCTTGAAGTATTTTTTTTTTTTCTAATGGAAGTTTTTTCTGATCTAAGTTCCATTAACTTTCTTGTGCCGCTAGGCTTTAGTTGCAATTTATATTTATCTTTCTGTGCTATTAATGCCTGCTATTTACTGTAATCAAGGATTCTGGTGTGCTGCTACTTACCAACGTGGGAGATGCACTTAGACTTGTTGGCACACCCATGTGGGTTAATACCTTGTGAGATTCCTGTAGTTGGCTACGTTTTCTTGTAGTGGCATGAAACAAGACAGAATGAATCTTGCTCACGTCCTGTCAATCACACGGGGAGGGGGCCGAGAAGCTAAAAAGCTTGGATCATTCCAGGAAGCAATGACGAGTATCGATCGGCGATAAACAACTAGTAACATATTAGAGGTAGGAGCTGTGGTTAGAGAAGGTGTTGGAAAATTATTTTTCGTAATCAATAAATCGAATATGGATATGGTTGATTATTTCGGATCATTATAAATTAATTTTTTAAGTGAATAAAAAATTAATATATTATTCAGTAACGGAGGGTTAATCCAATATTATCTGACGAAAGTGTTCGTGTATGAGCTATGTTGATTGTCAATTCACGGGAGATCATTAAAGTAAGAAATAGATTGAGAAATCTTTAGAGAAAATAATTAAAAATTGATTGTTTGATTGATTAATTGAGTAATTAAAGATAAAATAATTATTTAAGTTAATGATATTGATTAATTAAAGTTATCTGATTGATTAACATAACATGACTAGCATAACATATGTAAAATTAAAGTAATTAACTTAAGTAAATGATATTTGTAAAACGAATACCTATTTTTGTCTTTACACTTAAAAAAATTGTCTCTTCCCGGTAAAAGAAATTTCGCTCTTTTGGTTCAATTCAATTTTCAAATTGTGAATTATCTTTTTAAGGTTTTTTCTCTTCTTCTCTCCAAAGAGTTCTAAAATTTTAAAAAAAATTTCACGACTCAAAATTTGAAATTGACCTCTTTGGAATAGTAGATCTTTGTATTTTGGGAGGTGATTATCAATCAACTATAAATACGTGGATGGAACAATATCATCTTAAGCCTTGACTTCATTTTGATCTTAAAACTCTTATCTGAAGAGTGTTAATATCGATAGGGATAACTCAATTATCAACAAGATTAAGTATATGACAATAATATCAAGAAATGTATGTTTATTGTCCAAAGGAATGCTTTGATAATTGAAAAGATGTGTTTGTACTTCAGTGGAGTTTTGATGTGCGGTCAAATATATTTGAAATTAGGTCCGTGTTATGTTTAATGTGTGTGTGTGTCTAAGTATATAGGGATTTTGGATAACACACGTGTTCCACATGACAAACTTTAACAGAAGACCCAATCAAGTAAGAAGGATGACATAAGAAAGGATTCGGTGAGTTCGGTATATTCGAGGTACGAGGAGCTGCAGAAGAATACTCTGACGGAGTGAGGACGCACGGGAGCTGTAGGGATGTATACAATAAGCCGAGCTTTTGTAAGAACATCTGCAATTTTATTCATTCTAATGAGAATCATATTGTAGTCAAATGTCTGTGTACAGTTGTCCATTTAATTTATACTGTAGATAACATGGTGTGTGGTGCCACACAGAAGATCATGTTATCGGTTCCTTATAAGTTATAAAGGTGCTCACAACCGTGATGGATAGGGACAAACCATTGAAACGGTTGTAGTATAATTTGGTATTAGTTTATCTTAACTATAAAATTACACTAGTACACTTTGTGTGTATTGAGCAGGACCGATTGAGGTCGTTCGATTTATACTGACTATATAATTGGACTAAACCTCAGTTATCATGAAAGTGCATACTCTTAATCCGGATATAATAACAAGCACATATACTTAGCATATATTTCTTTGATTCATCAAAGGGTGAGATTTATCTCGTTAGATCAAAAGGCCCAATAAGTTAGGAAATAATGTTATGTATATGGTGTGTTGTTGATTATAGAAGGAAACTGTGTCCTATTAAATAGGTTGATGATGTCCTCTTGAGGAGCTCATAAAGATTATCATGTAAACCCTGCAGGTGGACTTAGTTCCGCATGGTAATAAGGTTGAGTGGTACTACTCTCGGACTCAGAAGTTAATTAATTGAATTGTCAGTAATTCGATAATCAACGAACATTCGATATCTTAAACACAGGGAGACTAATGCACTCATGGTAAGAAGGAGCCCATATTGTAATATGGGATTGGTGCGGTAGTTCGATAATAACTCTTTAATGGTATGAGTTATTATTGATGGACTAAAGTTGTGTGTTCGGGGCGAACACGAGAAGTCTTAGCTCATCGGAAGGCCAAAACTAATTCCTCCTCTATGTCCCTGTTGTAGCCTCGGGAAATCCTCAAATCCACCATGGATGAATTCGTGAAGAAACTAGGCATTCGAACCCATACAAAGCAGTGTAATCGATCAACTGATCGATTACACACTTTGGTAATCGATCACCTGATCGATTACAAGCTCCGTAATCATTAAGCAGTGTAATCGATCAACTGATCGATTACACACCTTGGTAATCGATCACCTGATCGATTACCAGGCTTAATGAGGAAAAGTTACAATGTTTAATCGATTCCTTGATCGATTAAAACATCTCGGGTCGAATTGGTTAATTCCAAAATCTTACCAAAATTCTCAGACTGATTGATTTCAATCATACCATGTTTATGAAACAAATCATACCATGTTTATGATTTAAATCATACCATATTTATGTGATGACTAGGCTATAAAAGAAGGGGCTTGCCAAGGGTTGAGGAGACACACGAAACAATCCTTTGGTGGCCGAAACTCTCGGCAGCCACAACCTCCTCTTCCCTTTCTCTTTTCTCCAGAAAAGAGGGAAAGTTTGCTAGCCATCAGAGAGGAGAATTCTGGTGGAGAGATTCTCGAAGGATCGTTGCCAACACAACGTTCGAGAAAGAGGAGAGGAATACAGCAGAAGATCAAGAGGTCTTCGGGTACAAACATCATCCACACAATACAAAGGTGAACGGTACGACTAAGTTATTTCGCTTTTATTAGTTGTAATTACCTTTGTATGGAACCTGAAAACAAACGCAAGAAGCCAGCGATCCGCGGGGCCTCTTGGAAAGTTTCGTCCTTTGTACAAAAATTTTTGTACAAGGGAAATCAACGGAACGATTTCCGAGCGACTCCCTTCAGGAGCGAGCTGGAAGGATTCGATGCATCTAAGTGATGAGAAGTCGAAAGAAAGATTATACAAGATGAGAAAGGTAAAAACGGAGGAGGATTATAGTCAACCAAAGGTCATTTCAAGCACCTAGAGCTGTTCTAGACGACCAGACTCCAAGTGCTTGGATCAATTTCAAGCGCTTGGATATCTAGTCCAGGTCAATGTGATCATTACCGAGATAGATTAAGATGGAGTCTACATCAGCAGAATTCAGGTGCCCGAATTGCAAGGAATCATCCAAAGATGTTAACGAACTATTGTTAGAGTGGATTGAGTTTGAAGAATCTAAGTGTCTGAAAGGCTTCCAAGCGCCCAAAAGTGCCATATTAACACAACAGTCAAATCGAAGTGTGATGTGCGTAGGATATATAACCATTTCTTATACTTTATTCGCACATCTTTATGCTTTTCATGCTGTATCTTATGTATGTTACACCCTTTACCTGTGCATTTGGCATTGTATTCTTTATTTCCTAGTTCGGAGGACTGCTCGTATATTTGTGTGTTTCAGGATGGAAAACGGAGCAAAACAGGCGAAATGGAGCACCTATTGAAGATATGGCAAGACAGGGCCGTGCCTCATAGGCACGGCCGTGTCTATCACCTCCAGGGGCCGTGCCTACATAGCACGGGCGTGCCTTCAACCAGAGATCCAACAAGCCTTGGCCGTGCCCCAAAGGCACGCCCGTGCCTTCCTCCTGCAGCAGCCAGACATGGCCGTGTCCCTCAGACACGGCCGTGTCTCCTCAGAGACACAGAACCATGCCAAGACATGGCCGTGTCCCTCAGACACGGCCGTGTCTCCAACCAGAGGAGCACCTTCCCTTGGCCGTGCCTCACAGGCACGGGCGTGTCTCCCAGCAGAGAGCAGACTTCCTATGGCCGTGCCTCACAGGCACGGCCGTGCCTCCCAACAGAGCTTCAACTCTTCGTGGCCGTGCCTCACAGGCACGGCCGTGCCTCCACCACAGCTGGGCGACCACACCAGGCCGTGTCTCCCAGACACGGCCGTGTGACGGGGGCGTGCCTGGCCGAATTTCAGGGTATTTCGTGGGGGCCTATAAATAGACCCCCTTAAGAGCCCTAGAAAGGGGGGGAGACCTTGGAGAGCCACCGGAGCGTGCTAGAGCCACCGACGCCTCATTCCGGAGCTAGATTCGACGATCCGTTCATCCGTCCGGACACTCCATCGCATCTACATCCCACCTTCGCAGAGATTGCAGTCCGGAGAAGAAGAAGCTCATCGATAAGTCCTATTTCTTGTTTTCTCTTAGATTCTTGGAATAGGATGTATTATTTACCTTCTTCTCTGTATTGTAACCTCCCCGATATGGAGTAGTCCTCCAGATTCTAGGATGTAGGAAGAATCGGGGTTATTGGATGATTGTAACTTTGGATTTGTTAATCTACCATGTTCTATGATATGATTGTGCAATTGCTTTGTGGATTTATGCTTTATGCTTGTTTGATGATATGCTTGTGAATAGTATGAATCCATAAGGGTAGAGATTATTTGGAGTTTGAGGAATTCTTAGGATCGTATACCCGGGACGCCTCGTGACAGGAGGAGAGTCTTAACCGGACCTTCCGAGGGATTGCTTAAGCTGTGAATAATATTTATGAGGGATAACTAACGGTTGCTTAGTGTTGGGGAGAGGTCTCTAAAAGGATACCCTGTGACAGGGGGTAGGAATCTAGTAGTATTCTGGGGCGCCTGAGTGACACAGGAAAGCCTTGAACCAGGCTATCTAGAATCATCTCAAACCAACATAAGTAACATTAGAACACCATTGATTTATTCCGAGGAAGCCTGACGAGGTCTAATTGGATAATTTGGTTAGAATCCCTACAATTGTGTAATCATTGAGGAATGATAGAGGATCCAAGTCAATCAATCAATATCCCGAGGAATCCGAAGTCCTAGAGTCGCTTTCCACATATTGTCACAGTCGAATTATATCTTCGAACTAAGGTTTAGGAACTCTAGAACACTCTTTCTCCCCCACACCAAACCATTTCCTATGAACTCTCCACTCTTATTGTGCTAGGATAGTAATTAATTCCACGGTCCCTGTGGATTCGATCTTTTATTACTTGGCGACATTCCGTATACTTGCGGAACACGCATCAAGTTTTTGGCGCCGTTGCCGGGGATCGTGCGTAATTTTTTACTAAACTTGCACATTAAGTTTTTCTTTTATTTTCTTTTATACACATAGCTTCCATTCATTCTTTTTCATTCTTTTCATATACATTCATTGGTACTATTCTTTGCAACATTAATTTTCTGGCATTTTAATCAATTGTTTTATTGTGTGCATGCGCAGGGCCGACCCAGTAGAGTTTCCTTTTGACCCTGAAATTGAGAGAACTTACCGAAGGAGACTTCACGCACAAAGGGTAAACAATCAGGAAGAATCATCAAACAACATGGCCCAGAAATCTTTGAAAGACTATGCAGCACCACAAATGAGAGGGATGACATCTTGCATTGCCCTACCAAACATAGAAGTAGCAAATTTTGAGTTCAATCCTGGATTTATTGCTATGATTCAACAGAACCAGTTTGGTGGTGGGCCACATGAGGACCCAAATCTGCACTTAGAGATATTCTCCGATGCTTGTAGTACCAGGAGAACACAAGGGTTCAGTTTTGATGTCCAAAGGTTGATACTTTTCAGATTTTCTCTCCGAGATAAAGCTAAAGACTGGTATCATTCACTACCTCCAAATTGTATACATTCTTGGGAGCAGTGCGAAAAGCTTTTCCTGAATAAATTCTATCCCCCAAGCAAAACAGCCCATATGAGAAATTTGATCTCAAGCTTCACGCAAATGGATGGAGAAACCTTATATGAAGCTTGGGATAGATTCCAAGGGATGTTGAGGAAGTGCCCACATCATGGTTTGGAAAGATGGCTTATCATTCATACCTTCTACAACGGAATCAACTATCAGACGAAAGTGTATTTGGATTCCGCTGCTGGAGGAGCTCTCATGAATAAGAGTTTGGAAGAAGCCGAAGAATTAATTGAGAATGTGGCACTGAATCATCATCAATGGGCCAATGAGAGAGGTAGTATGCAGAGAACTCCTGGGAGATACAGTGTAGACAATTACACTAAGCTGAATGCGCAGATAGATGCCCTTAGCAAAAGGGTAGAGAACATGAGTCTTGGAAAGGTCAATGCGGTGGTGACGACATGTGAGATATGTGGAGATTCCAGCCATACGACTGAGATGTGCCAAGCTGGAGCATTTCAAACTCAAGTTTCTCAATATGAACAATGCGATGCAGTTGGCACATACAATCAAAGAAACAACCCGTACTCAAATACCTACAATCCGGGTTGGAGGAATCACCCAAATTTTTCATACCGCAACAACAACAACAAGGACCTTCCTATCAAAGTGCGCAGAAGCCTAATGAAGAAGTATCAGACACCCAGAAAATCTTGAAAATTCTGGAGCAACTTCAAGGTGATGTGGTCAAGATTAATGAAAAGCTTGACGACCACGACAAGAGGATGAAGATGCAGGAGACACAGATAGCTCAGATAAGCTCTTCCCTCTCCTCCAGAACTGTGGGTGCACTCCCAGGCAAGCCAGACTTTAATCCTATGGAGCACTGCAAAGCTATTGAGCTTAGGAGCGGACGGACCTTGAAGGACAGAGAGCCTCAAGTGACTGCTCCTAGGGAAGGTATATCTTTCACCCCAGCCGCTGTGCAACCTCCTTCCTCAGTACCCGATGTTGAAGACACAATGGAGGAAGTTGAGACCGCTTCACCCGCTGGGATTCAACAGAAGAAATCATATGTGAGAAATATTCCTTACCCGCAGAGGCTCCTATACAAGCAAAAGGATGAGGAGTTTGAAAAGTTATACAATAGGGTGAAGGACTTAACGCTGGAAGTACCCCTTCTCGATGCACTCATCGAGATGCCTAAATTTGCAAAATTTATCAAGGGGTTAATGTCTACCAAGGATATCACCCGGCCGAAGAAAGTGGTGGCGCTCACTGAGGATATTAGTGAGAAGATTTTGAACAACAAGATTCCTCAGAAGCTCAAGGACCCAGGTAGCTTCTTTCTCCCTTGCAAGATTGGTAATATTTCAATTGGGAGAGCTTTCTGTGATCTTGGAGCCAGCGTCAGCATTATCCCATATGTGACAAGTGAAAGATGTGGATTTACGGATCTGAAACTTACACCCATGGCCATTCAACTAGCAGACCAGACTTGCAGATATCCAAAAGGAATAGTTGAAGATGTGCCGGTGGAAGTCGGGGGGTTCACAATCCCCACCGACTTCGTTGTACTTGACATGGAGGAAGATCCGTCTATCCCTATTATTCTGGGAAGGTCATTCCTCGCCACTTCTGGAGCAAAAATTGATGTGAAGAACCGTAAGTTGTGAAAAGATCCACTGTTGCCGGTTGGAAGACATCCAACCGAAGAAGAGGAAGTTTGAGTACCACCCAACAATCATGCCGGAAAGGATGCCCGCTCCGGCCGGGCAAATAAGGAAGCTGTGTTCAAAAATAGCAAAATACAAAGTTCCTCCCAGGGGAAGGTTGCGAGAGGGCAACCAATGATCCCTGTACAATATGGAATAAAAATATCCAGTATCAGAGCAAAATAATACATAAAAATATTAGTTATTAAGAGTCTAAGAAAATCACATAAGGGAGCAATTGGAATGACAAGGTCGAAGAATCATAACAAACAACATGAAGTGAAGTGTGAGCAATTTTCGAGAATAGAAATTATTAATGAGATTAAACAATGGGTTAGGCTAGAAGACAACCAGACGAAGTTTGTTTGGGCAAATAGAGTGGTTCAGGTAGATTTAGAGGGTATATAGGGCTTTTCACAATCCAGTGCAGCACCCTCTAGGAAAAAAATAATAAAGTGTGGGCCTTTTAATGAGAAAAATAGAAATGTACGAGCATGATTTAAGAATTTTTTTCCCAATTACTATCTCAGATTTTTCTTTGACACAGATACAATCAAGCTTTGGATCTTCTTGTATAGAGGAAAGATTGCCTGAATTCATTCAATGTCGCAGGGTAACATAAAGATTGTTGTCACCTTTCTTCAGGTGAAGAATGCCATATTTAACAAACCAAAATCTGATTGACTTGAAGTGATATGAACAAAAAATCTTATAATCTTTGTCAATGAAGACTGCTCAATTCTTGTTGAGACTCCGTTACCTATCAACTTCTTATATTGCCAGCTCTATGCACTATGAAGAATAGGAACAAATATCAAAATGTGAATTGTAGTATGAAACGCCTGTTGGACATCGATTTACTTAGTTTATTTATTGAATATCATTCAAATTGATGGGTGAGCACTATCTCTTTTTTAGAGCTTTGATTTCCCCGACTATAACATGTTAGCTCCTCTTCACGTTCCTTTCTGTTTATTAAGGCAAAAAGTGAAACCGTCACCTTATTAGCCTCTCCAAGACGGATCGACATACTTTGGAAGGGAATAAATCATAGGGTCTACACACTAGCGCAATGACCCTTTATATGAGAAAGATTAAACACCCAACGAGGCATTTTTGCACCCGTTGAAAATTGATCCAAAGACCTATTGGGGCAAACACTTATGCAAATACCAACTGCACCAAACTGTGGGAGCTACCTTTCTCTTTATGCGTCTTTCAAGTTGGCAGATGATTACTACATGGTTTTCAACTATCACTAATTAATTTTGTTGGACTTTGAATGGCTATTTTTGCTTGGTTTAATAGTTCATATGATGTACATTTTATACTATTTTTATTACATATATAGCAATTTCGGTGAACTATAAAATGTTCACAATTATACTATTTTTTAAAACAAAACCACTATCGTACAACTAAATAATGTTCACTATCAATGGTAGATATTATAAATCCACCCAACTAAATAATATGCAATTAGAAAGCCAAGATCCAGCTTGAACATAGAAGAAATAATTCTTGGTGGATCCGAAAAGCTTCCCTATCTTGTAGTGGAGTAGCCAAAGCTTGTAAAGTAGCAGCTGGCAGACTGACTATTGATCCTATACATAATCTGGCATACTAATGATGAACTGCATCATGTCTTGCATTGAGCTTCTATATCTGATATTTCTATATCTGATAGTTATGTTCCAGTGCTGAACTTCTTTATTTTAGTTCAAAAGGAAAATTACCTAGAAGTCAAAGCTGTGGCTGTTGAAATGGAAGACTACCTGATTCCCTTTGCGTCTGATGTTCAGCGACCTGACCTCTTTTGCAACACTAGTCTGGAGGCCCGGTGGTCCACATACGATGACACCCACATCCATGATTTCCTTTTGCTTAACAAACAAATTGAATAAATCTAGATAAAAAGAAATACGTTAGTTGCAGATATAGCAGTCATTTTGCAAGCTAGAAGTTGTGTGTATTTATACTGATTGGAAGTGTCAATAACAGGAATCCTTAACAATTCTAACTGACATTTTGCTCACTGAAAGTTTTTAAGGTTCAGAGAGTTGGATAGTTTAAGCGGGAAAAATTAACTGATAGAGTTTAACTTTGATTTCACAAAAAAACTGAACTTTCAGAAGTTTGCTCAACACAGAATTTGGAGTGGGATCACCAATAAAGTTTTTTTTCCAAATAATATATTGCTTTTGTTGAATTAGTAGCAAAAAAAACATATGATAGAAGCCTCAGACAACTATGCAGGTGAACTTTAGAAGAATGAAACATCTATTAATTATAGTGATGTGATAAAAAAAAATACGTACGATAATGTTGTCATTAGTATTAAAGCTATTGAAAGTGTGACACATGAATTTTTTTTTTTCATATTTGTGGGTTTCCATTAGAAGTCAACTCTAAATCACTATGTTTTATATTAATCTATAAAATATTCTGTCAAATGAAAATGAAATGATTTTAATAGAAAAAGATTTAAATGAGCATGTCAGAGTAAAAAATAAGAAGTGTGATAGGGTGCATGGAGTTATGAGTTTGGAATAAAAAATGAAAAAAGAAAAAATATATTAAATTTTACGATAACATATGACCTTATACTAATAAATACGTTTTTCAAGAAAAAAAATACTTGGTCATGTTCAAAAGTGGGAATAATAAATGTAAATTAACTTTCTTATTGTTAAAACAAAGGATAGAAAGATTTGTAAAAATTATAAGGTTAACCTAGAGAAAATTTAACTACCCAACATATATTAATAATGTTAGATATGCACCTCAAACATAATATCAATAGAAGGCAAATATGCACGACTCCTAAAATTAAATGGTAGAAGTTAATGATAGAAAACAAAACATATTTAAGGAAATTATCGAAGAACAAGTATTAAGAGAAATATATGATACGATATGGGATAAGATAACATTAAAATTAAAAATAATAACAAAAAATGTATTTGGTGAGGCAATGGGTCATGCACTACCAAATAAAGAATCTTAATAGTGGAATGAGAAAGTACAAGGGAAAGTAAAGGAAAAACGAATAGCCTATAAGATATTATATACTTGTAAAAACAAGGAAAAGTTAAAAAATATATATAATAGCCAAGAAAGTAGTGCATTAAATAAAAAATGAAACTTATGAATGCTTATATCAAAAATTATATACAAAAGAAGAGGAAAAGATTATTTATAGAATAGTTAAAGGGAGAGAGAGGAAGACAAGAGATCTTATTCAAATAAAATGTATTAAAAATGAATAAAATATAGTACTATTGAACGATGGAGAAATAAAAGGGTCATGAAAGAGGTATTTTCATCAACTTTTTAATGAAGATTTAAGTGACAACTTCACTCAAGTAATTTAAGTAGGTGAAATGAATATAAAAATTTAAATTTTTATCATAGAATTCAAATTTCAGAAGTAGAATAAACTTTAAATTGGATGAAAAATAAAAAAATAGTTGAACCTGATGATATTCCAATAGAGGTATGGAAGTGCCTAGGAAAATAAGATATTGAATGATTATTATATTGCAAACAAAAAAAACCTAATCAGTGGAGGGTAAATACTTTAATTCCCTTATATAAGAACAAAGGAGATGTATAAAATTGTATGCAAACTATAAGGGTATTAAATTAATGAGTCATATCATGAAATTTTAGAAAAAAATTTTAAAAAAAAAGACTAATGAAGAAGATCACGGTGACCGAAAATTAATTTGATTATGCCTGAAGTCAACAACAGAAGCAATACATCTTCTTAGATAACTAATTAAAACTTATGATAAAGTCCCAAGGAAAATTATATGAAGAATTCCAGAAAAGAAAGGTGTTAGCATAGTGTAGATTGAACTAATTAAGGATATGTTGACATATTGACGAGAGTGAAGACTTCAGGTGGATTAATCGAAGCATTTTCTATCAGAATAAGGTTACATCAAGGATTAACACTCAGTCCCTATCTTTTTACACTAATCGTGGACGAGCTCACTAAATACATCCAAGATACGGTACTGTGGTGCTTGTTGTTTGTAGATAATATTATTTTAGTAAATGAATCATTTTAAAGAGTAAATATTAAACTAGAATCATGCGAGAAACACTAGAAGTGTAGGTTTAGTAGAGTAAAGACAGAATATATAAAATTTAAATTTAGTAATATTAGATAAAATAAGACAATTATTAAGATAAAAGACAACAAATTGTTTGTAACTGAGAGTTTTAATATTTAAGTTCATTTTTGCAAAAGGATAGAGGGATTAAGTGAGATGTCTTACATAGAATATAAGTAGGATAGTTGAAATGGAAGAAACTGTTAGGTGTTCTTTGTGATCGTAAAGTACTTAAATAAAAAGGAAAATTTTACAAAATAAAAGTTAAATCTGTTATGTTATATGGAGCTAAATGTTAGGCTATGACTCGAGCATATAAGTAAAAAATGAGAGTTGCAGAGATAAGAATGTTTAGGTAGATGCGTGGACATATAAGGATGGACAAGATAAAAAATAAAAATATTAGAGAAAAAATAGAATTGCACCTATTGAGAAAAAACTTCTAAAGATACATTTAAGATAGTATGAATATGTATGTAGAAGACTAATAGATGCTCCAATTAGGCGATATGTATATGTCAAATGAAGAAGAGAAAGACTAAAGAATATTTAGTTAGTAATAATAAAATAAGATAAAATTTATTTAAATATAAATGATGATATAGTAGGGGATAAAACTTAATAGCATAAAAAGATCTATATAGCCGACCCCACCTAATGGAATGAGGCTCGGTTGTTGTTATCGTTGTTGTTAGTCTATAAGATGAACTAATAAATTATGTTCAAGATGAACCCCTTAATTTATGTTTTTTAGTGATGATATTTGTTAACGACGAGAATGTAATTAAGCTAGAATTATGGATAAAAACTTTAGAAACTATAGGTTTTAAAATATAGAGATGTAAAAATGAATATTTAAAACATTTTAATCACAAGAAAAGAAACAATGGAATCATAAAGATGGATGAAGTTTAAATCATTGCAAGAATTTTAAATTTCTTGGATTTATTATTCAACAAAAAAATATTGATGAAAAAATCATTAAAAGACAAAAAATCAATGGTCAAACTAGAAAGGTGCATGTGGAACCTTGTGTAATGATTGTGTCTCCTTTTGGCTAAAAGAAAAGTTTTAAAAATTGTGGTAATCACGAATTGAAATCTCAAGTTGGGATAAAGTTTAGGTCCTTGTATGGCTCGAGATGTTGTCATCAATATCGGTATAAGTATCAAAGGTGTGAAAAAGAGGAGAAGAGGATGCCGGTGTTAGAGGTAGAGGAGTAAGAAATGAGGAAGCATACAATTATGAGTGGAGCTAGTGATGAAATCTGATGAAGCTAGGATTTCAATTTTGACACAGATGAGGAAGAAGCTATTGCACCAAAGAAAACTATGAAGGTGTGCCAAGTTTTATGGAATTGGTCAATGAAGGAACTACAATTATTCGTCGACCATATCGAGGATCTCACATGTCAATGAAAGAAGGTGCAATTATGCTCCAAATGTTTTAGTCGACCAATTGAATGATATTAGGGGATATTAATATATTGAAAAGATTGTTAGTGCAATCATATCCAAGTGGTGGTTGAGTTCAGCCAAGTGGTTTTGATGTTTGAGTCAATGTTTGTATTGTGTTTACTGATGAGGTTTGTCAAGTGTGCAGGTGCAAGGTTACTTAACAAGGTGTTGTAGGTATTATAATGCATGAAGCACAAGTAGATCAAGGTTAACTGAAACAGTTCGAGCAAGTTGGAAGTCCAAGAAGGTCAACAGTGATCTAATGCTTAGCGGTTGGAAGTCCAGTGGGTTAAATAAAATACTTGGTAAATGAGGAAGACTTGTAGGTAGTGGTGGCCTCTTAGCATGTAAGATTCGGATGTGAGACTTCTTGGCATACAAAGAAGTCCAAGAAGTGAGACCTCTTGAAAAGTAACTCATGGTGAGTTGTGAGAGTCAAGTAACCTTGAAATTTGGGTTTTAAGTTAAACTTGACTTTAGCAAAGACTCAACCTTAAAATTGGTTGTCCCCAATGATCCGACTGACCAAAGGTTGAATTCAGTTGGCTACAACTTTCAATTTACTATATGTGAGTCAACTCACACTAATTTGCTCACAAATAGAATGTTTATGTTTAGGGTGGAGTCATCTAGGCACTCGACTGGGGCAAGATCATGAGGTAGTTGACTTGTTTCTTGATAATTATCAATCTAATAGAAAAAGGCTAAGATTGTTAGATGACTTCCGTGATGTAGAGCTCTAGTCAACTAGAAGTTAATTGAGTCGATTAAAGTATTTGTTGCAAAGAAGCAGGCTGATGCAACCAAGGATTCAATCAATGGTAAAAGCATGAGTCAAGTCAACTATTTTTGTGTAGAGCAACTATTTTGAGAATAAGTGCATTTACTTGAAGGCGATAAATATTGGACCAAAGGGTGCTTGTGAAGACAACAAAAACTACTGAAAGTGTTCATTCTCAACATCCAATGTTCTCTTTTCTTGTTCTTTTTTGTAGTCTTCATTTTATAGTTAAGCTTAAGGTTTCCATCTTTAAGCCTCATATTTGTTTCCATTCTTACTTATGCTTATTGTTGTCTTATTTGTAAGAAGAAGAAATGTAAAATATTTCTTTTTTACCTATGAAAGGAGAAAATTAATGGTATTCGAGGAGTGACTCACCAAATGAGGCATAAGCTACAGAGCTAGAACTAAAGGTTCCAAATCACGTAAATTGATGTGTTAGCATTGGTTCAAGTTCTTATCTATTCAACCCCCCCCCCCCCCCCCCCCCCCCCCCCCTTCTTCATTTACAGGTTTTAACAAGAATGATTGAGGATTTTTTACTTATGGATTGAAGTGTCAGGTAGGTTATTAAGAAGTATCACACTTAAAACATTAATATATCATGGATGAGAATGCTAACATGGATGTGTGGAGTAAACAAAAAAAAAAATTAGAAAGTAGAGCAATTAGGTGTACTTCAATAATAACAACAACAACAATCAAACCTTTATTCCAATAAGTGGGATTGACTATATGGATCCTTCTACGCCATTAGACTTAATCCCCTATATTCTCATCAATATTTAAATGAATTTTATCCTATTTTATCGTTGCTAACTATTTTTTTCTTTGATCTCTCTCTTCCTCGATTAATGTGTATATTTATCATAGTCTTACATCGCCTAATTGAGGCATTTATTGATCACCTAAGTATATATTTATATCATTTTAAAAGTGACTCTTGGAGTTTTCCTTCAATAAATATAACCCCGACTTTCTCTCTAATATTCTTATTTCTTATCTGTTTATCCTAGTATGTCCGTATATCTATCTTAACTTCTTTATCTCTACAAATCTCATCTTCTACTCATATGTTCACTCATAGCCTAACATTCAATTTTATATAATATAATAGGTCTAACCACCATTTTATAAAACTTCCCTTTAAACTTTAGAGGTACTTTACAATTACAAAAAACACTTGATATCCTCCTCAATTTTAACCTTCATGCTTATATCCTATATAAAATATCTCTATCAATCTCTCCATGCTTTTGCAAAAATGAACCTAGATACTCAAAGCTCTGAGTTATAAGGAATTCGTTAATTCCTATCTTAATAATTGCCTTGCTACATTTACTACTACTAAATTTAAATTCCATATATTTTATCTTTACTCTATTAAGTGTAAAATCTTTTGCTTTTAATATTTTCCACTAAGATTTAAATTTAGCATTTACTCCTTCACGTGTCTTAGTTGTGTCTAGTGAGTTCATCCATGACTAGTGTAAAAATATATGGACTTAGAACTGATCTTTGATATAACTCTTCGATTAATCCACCTGAAGTCATCACTCTTGTCATTACATTCTTATATATTCTTAATTATTTTAATATATGCTACATGTTACACTATTCTTTTGTAGAATTCTCTCAGAACTCTATTATAATTTCCTTATAGGGAACTTGCAGTATATAATTTCTCCCGAAACTTTATTATAAGTTTGTTCTAACTCAATGAAATCATGTATAATTCTTACTTTTTTTCCTAATACTTTTTAATCAGTTATTTGAAAAAATGTATAACTTCTGTCATAGATCTTTCAAGCATAAATTCAAATTGATTTATAATCACTTTAATCTCTTTTTTTTCTATCACTCATTCCCAAAATTTTATGGTACGATTCATTAGCTTAATGCTCCTATAATTCAAATAATTTAATATGTCTCCTTTATCTTTATATAGGGGGATTAGAGTACTTATCCTCCACTGATTAAATATTTTCTTCATTTTCAATATCAGGTTGAATAACTTCGTAAGTCATTCAATACCTTACTTCCTTAGACACTTATATACCTTTATTGAAATATCATTTGTTCAACCGTTTTTCCATTTTGCAACATATTTAATATCCCATTCTACTTTTAAAATTTAAATTCTCTAATAAAAATTTATTTTTATACTCCACCAACCTACTTAAATTTCCTAAGCTAAGTTGGTCACCTAAACTTTCATTAAAAAGTTAATAAAAATACCTCTTCCATTGCTCCTTTATTTCCTCACATTCACCAGTACTCTATTGGATTTATTTTTAGTGCATCTTATTTAAGTAAGATCGCTTGTTTTCATCTCTCTCACTTTGTATATTCTATAAATGTTTATTTTTCCTTCTTTTGTATCATATTATTGATATAAGTATTCGAAGTTTCATTCTTAGCTTTATTATTGCTTTCTTAGCTAACCATACTTTTTTAAGTTTTCTTTATTCTTACAAGTGTACAATAACTGATAAGTTATTTATTTTTCCATCCCTTTTTCTTCCTCATTCCACCACTAAGATTCTTTATTTGGTGGTACCCATCCTTTTGATACCAAATACGCTCTTAGCCACCATTTTCAAATTTAATGTCATCTAATTCCATGTCACATTTGAGTCTACATGTATTTCTCCTAATACTTATACTCCTACCCTCTCCATAATAATATCTTGTTTTCCATCATTTAACTTCCATCACTTGATCCTAGGATCCATGCATATTTTTCTTCTATTGATACTATGCTTGAGGTGTGTCTCTAACACAACTAACTTATGTTGGGTGGTTCAATTTTTTTTAGAAATGACATTGCAATCTTTATAAATTTTTTTATCCCTTTTCCTGACCATATAAAAGTCAAATTTTGATTTATTATTTTCACTTTTGAATGTAACCAAATGTTCATCTCTCTTCTTGAAAAAGTATTAATTACTATAAGTCTATATGCTATCATAAAATCTAATATAGCTTTTTCTTTATCATTTCTTGTTGTAAAATTATTACCTCCATACATTCTATCATATTTCTCATTTCTTACTCCTACATTGTCCATTTATGTCTTCTATTAAAATCATCTTGTTTGTAAATTTTTTTTTGTAAGATTAAAGAAAATAGATTGAGATAATACTAATATTTTTAAAGATGTTCAATAGATTTTGTAATTAGAACAATTGAATGTATTCAAGTGGGAAATGAAAAGGTGAAGGGAGGCCATATAAAATATTCATTAGTGTAATAAAAATAATAATTAATTTAAGTGTCATTAGTGATATTGACTTGCAAAGGGCTCAATAAAGGGAAGGTAGAAGATTTATCTAGCAAATCCCAAATATTTGGGTTAATATGGATAAATATGGCATGATGATATATAATTTTAGTGGCACAAAATCAATTAAAATCATTACACGATCTGGAATCTTTAAGGTAGATGGATCCACATAGGTCCATATGTTGAGCTTTTGCAACATCACTAGGTCATCTAATCATTCAAATGAATTTTTCTCCACTACAATACTATCTAGTTTTATTTATGTAAAATTCTTCATTATTTACCAAATAGTGTTTTATTTATGTAAAATGAATATGTGTTATGAATGATAGTGATGTATCAATTATTCAGATAAAATGTGATTAAAATTGATATCCTTCAAAAGCTCAAACCATTAAGAAAATCAACAATTGTACTTTGATTATTTAAGTTGGGAGAAAAATATTTCTTATTAATTGAAGAGAATACAACTTACGTATTTATAGACAAACAAGTTAACTGACTACCTCAAATACCAAGTAAATATACGACTAGATAATATGAAGAAAACCTACACTAAGTACTTCATAAGAGACTCTTTCTTACAATTTGAAAGTCCCCAAGTGTAGGCCAACTGATTGGATGACAGATCCAATCCAAGCACAACAACATAAGACATCAATATTATGTTAAGATTGATAAACTAATCATTTAATTATCTCAAAAAATTTTACTGTTAAGAAAGGAACCAGTGTATGTATATGTGCTTAATAAAGGGTTTATCCTTTGGTGACCTTTGCATCATGTGACAGGTCTCCTTTAGTTTGTCTATGCACGTGTTTAGTGTAGTTTGATGGAACTATAGAATTAACATCCATAAGTATTACTCATGCAGGAAGTAGAAACCTTACCATGGAAATCTGGTCGGCATCCATATTGAAGAGAAAGCATGCTTGTAAAATTGACATTATGCAGGGTGCCTTCCTCATTATGTAGGGTGCTTTCCTCATTATGCAACACGCTTTTGTTCTCATCCCTTTCAATCCACTTTGCATTACCTGAATTCTTCTCCCAGTGGTTCCATAAGAACAAAACAATGCCTCCAAAAACAACAGCACCAGCAACCATGCATAGAGTAAACAAGAGTCCACGATACCACCACGCATAAATTCCAAAAGGACCTATGTAGTATTTTTCCACCAAACCAAATAGAAGAATGAAGCCAAGTGTAGATACTGCATAGTATATTGCAGAACAAAAGGTGTTCCCTGTGCCAACCAAACATGACATGTTCTTTCCATTGATAGTGAAGATGGAGGCAGGCTTCACATCTTCATGAACAATGCCCTCTTCCTGAAATAAAGATGTAGAACATAGAAAGTAGAACAATCACCAAGAAAAAAGAACAGTTCAATAGACTAAGTAGTACCAATGGAGGTTCAGATTCTTGAGTGACATAAGCGAGTAGATCCAGATGCAATTTGTCAAAGCAAGATGAAGAAATACACTGTTCATTAAGAACTGAAAGAAGAGAAAGCTCCTTGGACTTCTTTACAGCCCAAATAACAAGCACATTTTGGGGGAGGCATGGTTTGCCTTCATTGATTCGTCGACATATGTCACTTATAATAGCCAAAAATGGTGAAATGCCAATTCCTCCAGCTACCATGATAAGATTCTTGTACCTGGAAGTTAGTATGTAGTCAATTGTGTGAAAATCAGTAAACGGTTCTCAATTTACAAATAATTTCTTCTTTAGTTTTCTTTTGCAAAGGGCTTGTATTTGATATTGTATATATAAAATGTCTTTCTTTACCTTCTTTTATGCACTTATTCGTTGTTGTTTCATTCTGAAAAAAAATTACAAGGGCATGGAAATTGTTTATGGATTTAGTAAAACCAAGGCTTGGTAAAATTAAAAATTGGGATTCGCTAGGAGGTATTTCATGTTAATCTGTCACAGGAAGTCACAGGAGAGACTTACATCAAATGGTATGGTACCTCATGACCATAAGGTCCTTCAACAGAGGCAGTTATCTTATTAGCTTTTGAGTTAATGTTAATTTGTTGTTGCTCCGGTGAATCCATGATTAGGCAACACAGTTTGTCTGTCCATTCACCAAGAACTTTTATAAGAATTGACAGATGGTATCTACCATCCATTGGACTGGAGGAAACACTGAAGGGATGCCATTGCAGCCATGACAACTCTCGAACTTGAAGGAAAATAAAACTTAGTGCATTATACCGAAGGTCTGCAAAGTTTAACCAAGTGCTCATTAGGAAACCACAGGAAAGCAAATAAGACTATAAGACCAATCAATTTTAGAGGAAATTATTACAACAGTTAGATTTAGTCACACATTGCCAATGGTTGGCTAATTGAGATGAATAGATCTATTATCTTTTATATTTAAGCAAGAAATAGTTTATTATCATACTTAACCTTCTGCATGTTATGCACGAGGTTAGACATCAAATTAGTGGATTTCTAATAACTAATGTCATAGTAGAATTAGTTTCACTTTGTCATTTTTAGGATTAAACTTTGGGCTGTGGACTTTGGAACCTATTGAGTGGCAAAAGTTATAACAATCCAAATTAACAGATATCAGAAATGATGGATAATATTATGGTTGTTAAGTCTAGAGGAGTCCATGAGCAAGTGATTTGGGCTCATTTTTATGGCCCTCTTTCAATGCTGTTAATTTAATTTGGATCAGCAAAGAGGTATAATCGATCTAAACCACTGATAATATTCTTAAAAGATAAACTTTGCAATCTAATAAGGAAATAGTTCAGGATATTTAGTTTAGATCAAGAAATATTATCAGTTTGGACTAATTATTGGAACAATGAAAAAGATAACATTCTTCACAATTTGAAAGGGAAAAGTAAAGCAGCATCTCCCTTCCTTGCATAGTTGTGGTTTAGCCCAATATCAGTATATCACTAATCAACACTTCGCTAATCATTTCTCAAACTCCATCTATGCTATCCAATTCCATGCATCCTCATTCTCTTAAATGAATTAACCTACTCTGCATTTCAAAGTAATTATATATATATATATATATATATATATATATATATATATATATATATATATATATATATTTTAGACCGAGAAAGAGTATTCTCATATGAAGAGCAGAGATTAATGATGACCTTCACAATTAAGAGGGAGTTAAGGAATTTTACTTGCTGGTTTTGACAAAACAAGTTCCACAGTTCCACATGGTCTGCAAACTGCTGAAAGGACATCCACATTTGTTCTTGATTGACAGAATCTCAGAAAGCGATCCAGTACAAAAAGGAAAATTCCAGCAGCAGCTATGCTGAAAATGAAGTCCCCGACATGCAAGGCTAGGAATATAACAAAGATCACATACAGTTGATGAGTGTAAAAGAAGAGCTCAAAGTAGTTCTTCCTCACGGGATGAAGTGATGTAACCCACATAAACAAACCAGCTAGCAGACTAATAACACCTGGGAGATTGGCGACACCAACTTCCTTCCACTCCAGAAGCTGCAGCACAATTTGATCTTGTGTTAAATTGATTGAAATTGAAGAATTTATTGACGAACATTAATTCCAAAAACTTATGCTGGTTGTTAAATTTATGGTTTAATAAACCGGAACAAGCAAACCATGAGTTGAAAAATGTTAAAGTGGCTACAACTATTTACGTATGGCTACAAGGATCATATCCCGACTGCTTGAGAAAATGAACCAAATAACTGAAAAGAAAACTAGAAGTGTGTGAAAGACATGTTGGAGTGTCTTCTTTTCTGTCACTGTTCTTCAAACAAGATGATTAATGAATCTTAATGTTTATAGACAATTCTGATCCATATATATTGATAGTTATTGCATTAAATTAAAGTGGATTTATATAGTGGTTGTAGTGTTTGTATAAATGTAAACATCCTGTGTTGTATCCAAGCCTTTAGCATCTGAAGTATCTTGTAAATCTTCTTTGCACAAATTTCATACAAGTTTTTCTCTTGTACTTGCTTTTTCTTCTTCATTGTTCTTCTCCTAGTTAGAGATTGCCAAATAGTGGTAAATTGTTAGCCATTATTTGAAAAAGTGTTGAACATTAAGCCTTAAGCTAGTACCTTCCTTTCATCACACATACCAAAGCCTCAAGGATAAGTTTCTTTGACTGGATAGTGAAGACGGTCGAATAATCTAAAGGGGGCTGAATAGCAATTGTACTTCTTATATTACTCTTGCTAATGGTTAGCAAGGTCACAGAACCAATTAGCAATAGAATAAAACATACATAAGAATTCAAGCATACCACAATGCTAACACGACCATATAATATGGTTTGGAACCCTCGTTCCTACTTCATGATCTGACTCATTAATGAATCACTCTCGGAAAGTCCATTATCTTTAGCCTTTGTAGAAAAACCTCTAACAAAATGAAGTTACACTTGAAGACTAAGAGGAAGGCCAAGGAGAATACAATGGAAAGGCATAATAGGATCTAATCAATCACTATTGTGCCTTGTGTTCAAGACACCACCTTGCTCCCTTTTATAGACTTCATACCTCTTCAATCTCAACTTGTTGTTCAACTAATCAATCGCTGATTTCAATTCCTCTAATGGCTTTAGTCTGGATCTACCAACAACAAATGAGTGGACTAGATTCCACCATCAATCATTTGAGGCACTATAGCTCGAGTCATTCAACCTAAAGTGCAACTTTATCCAATCAAAAGCTCCTTCCTACTTTCTTGCTATAACATCAGTTGGTTGGATCCTATCATTAGTCAACTCACCACAAATCAATCTATTGTCTAGTCGAATCAACCCCCAATAGGGATTCTATTTGGACTTAGTTCTAGTAGAATGGAGACCGAGTACGATCACCCTAATGATCAAGTTTCTCCTAAGTTGAGATATACCCTCTCCTAAGAGTACATTCTCTCATCTTTCATAGCTCACAAACAAAGCTTACCATCTGCAAATTAACTTTGTCATTACAGTCATTTCTTATTAGGTTCTTCGTCCCTTAGATGCACTATCCATCGATTTGCTCCATGTGTCATATTTCATGCTTCATCTATATAGTTCACCTTCACCAACTATCGTCAATGTTGTACCTTGATGTCATCCATAGGCCAGATATCTTACATCATCATTTTTCGATCTTTACGAACCTTAAACCACTGAGTTGCCAACTTAGTGTGTCAAGTCTGTAGGATCGAATAGAAACGCTAGAGGGGGTGAATAGCGTTGTTTCGCATTTTCACTCTTTTAATAAATCTTACGTAAAATACAACTTATGCGATATCAAAAATGCAGGGAAAGAATAAAATTGAACATTTTTGTTTTTACTTAGTTCACAACCACAGGTTGCTACTCCAAGATCCACGATCAGTGATCATTTCCGACGGACAATTCACTATAATAACTTCCCTCTTATGAGAAGGAGTTAGTCGCTTTTACAAATAAGTTAAGATCGGTAAACTTATACCGTCCTACTAATTTAAGTACAGAAAGCTAGATAGAATTTCGTAATGATGTGCAGTAGTCGATGCTGCTCCTTGGCATTACAACGGTGTTTTGGATCGAAGATTTGCACGCAAGAGGTCGTTGTAGAAACATCTTAAATAGATTAGGGTTCCCCCTCGCAGTTGCTTATAAGGCCTAATTCGGGTGCCTAGAAGTCCTTCTGGGCGCCTCCACGTCATCTCGTCGATTGACTTTCGGTGCTGATTCGGCATCTTCCGGGCGCTTATATCCCTTTTGGACGCCTGTATGCTGACGTGGAGGTTGTCGGATCAATTTTGAATCCACAATACCTTATTCAGGTCTGGGCGCCTAGACCCTCTCCGAGCGCTTAGAGGCTAAGATGTCTCGACCACTGGGACTCTGCCACTTCATCTGTCTCACTGGCCCGTTCGGCTGACGTCCGACTGCCTAGATACCATCCAAGCACCTGGATCATCCGATCGTCTGGAACCAAATAAGGGCACCTAAAACACAAAGTTTCAGTCTTTCCTTTCCCGCATTACAAGTTAGTCCAAAATCAAAGATAAGGATAATAATTTTGCAAACTGTTTGGTCTTGACTTCAGATTTTCAGTGAAACCCTAAGTCAAACCGACGCTTATTGTTCCCTTTGCCGGGAACGCATCCTCACCCATTTCACTCGGGAGAATTTATCTTTTACCAACTAGATCGTCCAGACTTATTAGACTTTTACTCAGCCTCGATCCTCGGCCCACAATTCTTCCACTGCTAGATGTCCGATCCTCTAAACCAGCCTAGACATCCTGCCTAGTGCTCTAATCTGCCAAGACTTCCTGCTCAGTCCTCCTAACCAGGACTTCCTTGCCCACTCCTCCAAACCAGGTCTTCCGTCCAATCTTCTAGATCAGGACTTTCTTTGTCTAGTTGCAACTAGGACTTTCCTGTGATACTTGTACACTCAATTTAGCTCATTAAATCACTTCTCAAACTTAATTTGAATCTTTTGTCATTATCAAAACTTAAGTTCGATCATCTAGTGTTCTCTGCACCAACAATCTTCCCTTTTTGATTATGACAACTTAGGTTCTAAGTTAAGTAAAATATTTGCTTTAAATGTAAGTAAACAAAAACAATCAAAGCATATTTTCAAGTCAATAGAAAGTTAAAGTTTTTGGCTCCCCCTTAATTCAAGATTCTCTCCTTGAAGTTAAGGTTTACTTAGAGAAGAGAAAAAAAATTGAGAAAAACTTCTTTTCCCTCTCCCCCTAAACTTGACATGGTTTTTTATTTTGGTCAATTTGGTTACAAACCATTCAAGTCATATTTAGAAAAAAAATATTTTACAAGTATTAAAATAATTTTGCAAATATCAATTTTGAAAATTTTCAATCAAATACACTTTGAAAAATATTCCAAGGCAATATTTAGTATTTAGAAAAAATTTCTAAGTCCTTTCAAAAATAATTTATTTCCAAGTCATTTCAAAAACAATTTATTTCTAAGTCAGTTCAAAAATAATTTTTAATTTAACTTGACCTTAACCAATTCTCTCTCCCTTTGACATAATCAAAAATATTTATTAAAATTTTAAGGGTGGTGTTTTTGTAAAAAAAAATATAAAATATCAATTACCTGAAAAATTGAGTTTCAGTCCAAGCATGTCTTTTATAAATGTATAAAAAATACTTAGTTAAAAAAATTTATCCTTTAGGCACATGTCTAACTTATTGGTATTGGCTGACTATCAAAAGATAGTAATTTGATCAAGATAGTCAAGTTAAGTGTATCATTCCAGTTAGCTTTCACTAAGTAGGAATACTTGATCGATAATTTTTGTTTTTAGCCCAAATTTTGATTTAACGCACGGACATAAGTATCTGAAACCTAGGCTTTGACCCTATGCATCTCACACCGTTCTAGGTTTCACAATACACAATTAAGTTATCTAATGTGCTTTGTGAGATGCAATAACCTAAGTCTATAGGTGCATGACTTTTATTGGGAGTACCTAGACTAAGGCCAAAGATTCCTTTTACTTTTGAAAATACAAAATTTGAAACTAAGTTTATCAAAGACAAATAAAATTTTGAAAACACTTTTGAAAAACTAAGTAGTAGTAAATTTAAAAATTAAAAGTTTTGAAACACAAAATAAATTTTACTTAGTCTATCAAGCACATTCCTAATTGCCTTTTGAGTGTGCTAAACTCATATTCAGGTAGGGATTTTGTGAAGATATCATCTAAGTTTGATTTGGACTTAACATAGTTGAGTGCAATCTCTCCCTTAGCAACATGGTCTCTAACAAAATGGTGTTTGACATCTATGTGTTTAGTTCTAGAGTGATGGATTATATTTTTAGTCAAATTGATTGAATTGATATTATCAATCAACACTTTAGTATTGTGGTATTTCAGGTTGAAGTCAGTTAATGTGTGCATCATCCAAAGTAATTATACAATACATTCTCCCATAGCTATGTACTCTGCTTCGATTGTAGATAATACAGCACACTGTTGCTTTCTACTACAATAGCTAACTGGACATGGACCAAGGAACTGACATCCTCCACTTGTATTTTTTTGTCTAGTTTGCAACCAGCATAGTCTGAGTCAGAGTACCGCATTCCTACATTTAGTATTCCCTTAACATATCTAAGTATCCTTTTTACTAATGTTAAATGGGATTCCCTACTAGGTCAAAGTGATTACTCTTAGGGTACCACATTCCTACATTTTGTATTCCCTTAACATATATAAGTATCCTTTTTACTAATGTTAAATGGGATTCCTTAGCATTTGATTGATACCTAGCACACATACCTACTGTAAATAAAATATCGGATCAACTTGCTGTCAAGTTTAGTAGCTGCCTATTATATTCCTATAGTACTTTAAGTCTACTTGTTTTCCTTCTGGATTGCTATCAATATTGGTGTTTGTTGCTATGTGTGTTTTTATTTCTTTTGAGTTTTTCATACCAAATTTCTTAATTAATTCATTGGCATATTTAGTTTAATAAATATAATTACCATCTTTGGTTTGTTTTATCTATAATCCTAAGAAAAAATGTAGTTTACTTATCCAACTCATTTCGAACTCATTTTTCATTAGTTCAACAAATTCTTTTAAAAATTTAGTATTGGTTGAACCAAAAATAATACCGTTTACATAACTTTGAGCTATGAAGAAGTCTTTTTCTACGACCTTAACAAATAAAAAGAAGTCAATTTGTCCTTGGTTAAAGTCTTTAGATATTACTATAAATAATGCAATATACTATTGCTTTCTACTACAACAGCTGACTAGACATGGAGACATCTAGTTTGCAACAGCATAGTCTAAGTCAGAGTACCCTACTAGGTTAAAGTGATTACGGGTGCGTTTGGTTGGGGTACATCCTCCAGTTGTATTTGTCTATCTAGTTTGCAACAGCATAGTCTAAGTCAGAGTACCCTACTAGGTTAAAGTGATTACTTATATCCTTCCTTAATCGATCACTTGATCGATTAAGACTCTTTTTCTCAAAACCGTAGATCAAGGTACACACATTCGATCTACAATTTAGTTAAACCAACCAAACAAGGTTATGTTTCCCTTAACATATCTAAGTATCCTTTTTCCTACTAATGTTAAGTATCCTTTTTTACTAATGTTAGATTCCTTAGCATTTGATTGATACCTAGCACACATACCTACTGTAAATAAAATATCGGATCAACTTGCTGTTAAGTATAGTAGACTGTCTATTATACTCTTATAGTACTTTAAGTCTACTTGTTTTCCTTCTGGGTTGCTATCAATATTGGTGTTTGTTGCTATGGGTGTTTTTATTTCTTTTGAGTTTTCCATACTAAATTTCTTAATTAATTACTTAACATATTTAGTTTGATAAATGTAGTCACCATCTTTGGTTTGTTTTATCTGTAATCTTAAGAAAAAATGTAGTTCACTTACTCAACTCATCTTGAACTCATTTTTCATTAGTTCAATAAATTCTTTTAAAAATTTAGTATTGATTGAACCAAAAATAATATCGTCTATATAAATTTGAGTTATGAAGAAGTCTTTTTTTACAATCTTAACAAATAAAAAGGGGTTAATTTATCCTTGGTTAAAGTCTTTAGATACTAGGTATGTTGATAGTCTTTCATATCATGCCCTAGGTGCTTGTTTGCACCCACATAAGGCTTTATTGAGTTTGAAAATATAATTTGGATAGTCTTTATCTTCAAACTCAAGAGGTTGATCTACATAGACTTCTTCTTTAATGAACCCGTTTAAGAATGCGGATTTTATATCCATTTGGTAGAGCTTGAATCCTTTATGAGTCATGTAAACTAATAGCATTCTAATGGAATCAAGTCTAGCTACGGATGCATAGGTTTCGTCGTAATCTAGTCCCTCTACTTGGCTAAACCCTTTAGCTACTAATCTAGCTTTGTTTCTTTTAATTTCTCCTTTTTCATATGTTTTATTTCTAAATACCCATTTGGTTTCTATGATAGATTTGTTGTCTGGCATGGGAACTAAGTCTCATACTTGGTTGCTTTTAAATTATGCTAGTTCCTCTTGCATTGCTATTATCCAGTCAAGGTTAGGCTTCTTCTATAGTCTTTGGTTCAATGTTGGATATTAGTGCTATTTGGCTCATCTTTCTATAGGCCAGTGTCGGATCACCCAAAATTTGATCAGGTGGGTGATTAGCTCTTAGTTTAGGTGCTCGTGTAGTATCAGGTTCGATTAGGTTTGGGTCAGTCCTATCTTCTGGTTCGGATATAGTGTTAGGTTGAATTTCTTCTTCTTGATTTTGTGGATTATTAATTTGTTCATTAGGTTGATTATATTGTTATTTTCTTCAACAAATATTATATTTGTGGTTTTTCAACTTTTAGGGTATTTTGATTATAAACTCTATATGCCCTAGAGTAGTCATCTATTATTACTAAGCAGCATTAGTTGTTGAATATCCTAGCAATATTCCTTTAGTAGTTTTTGGTGCAAATTTCCTTAAGTAATCTTTTATGTTAAGTATATGTACTATCCAAATACTTTTAAGTAATTCAAGTTAGATATCTTGTTATAATATATTTCATAGGGTGTTTTATTATGGTGTTTGCTAATTAATATTTTATTTTGTATATAACAGATTGTGTTTATTGCCTTAGTCCAAAATTTATTAGTTAGGTTTGTATTCATTTAATATTATCCTAGTTGCTTCTTATAGAGTTCTATTTTTTCTTTCAACTATTCCATTTTGTTATGGGGTTCTAGGGCATGAAAACTCATGGTGGTATTCATTAACTTGACAAAATTTATTAAATTTAGCAGTTTCAAACTCTCCACCATGATTACTTCTTATTCTTTTAATTTTTAGGTCTTTTTTATTTTTTATAAGTTTGTATAAATTTGTGAATTTTTCATAAGTTTCATCCTTCGTTTTTAAAAATTTTACCCAAGTATACCTAGAGTAGTCATCTATTATTACTAAGCAGTATTATTTTTCGCTTAGTGACTTAGCCCCATGTGAATTAAAGAGATCTAAGTGTAATAATTCAAGTATGAAATTTGTTTGGTTTAGGTTGGTTACTTTGTGGGTTGACTTAGTTTATTTACCTTGTTGACAAACATTACAAATTATGTTTTCTAAGGTGATTAACTTCATTTTGACTCATCTTTGAAATGAGTCTAATATGAGTGTGACCTAGTCTCCTATGTCATAACTTGATTTTCTCTTGTTGTGTCAATAGACACTTAGTTGAGAAGCTTGGTAGGTCAATTTTGTATATGTTATTTTTTATAATTCCCATAAGTATGATTTTAGGATTCTTTATGTTCTCAATTATGCACTTTGTTTTAGTAAACCTAACCAAATATCCAACATCACACAATTGACTAATCCTTAACAAATTGAACTCAAATTAATCTATTAAAAGTACTTTGCGAATAATGAAGTTTGAGTCTAGTTCAATGTTACCTGTTCCGATTACCTTAAGTTTTTCGTTGTTTCCGAAAGCAACGGATCCTAAATTCTTGAACTTTAATTTTGTGAATTTTGATTTGTCTCTAGTCATATGTCTGGAGCATCCACTATCCAACATCCCTTGGTCTAAATTTTTTTGTTCCTATATATAAGATACTTGGTTTGGATCATTGTGGAGTTATAGAGTAGATAGATCTTATGTTGGCGTTCTGGATCTTCGTCCCATGTTCCGGATTCTATCCGCTCCGAGAAGCATAGAACCCCATAGGACAAAAATTTTATCCCGCCCGGATCAATCGACATAATCTTCAAAGAAGATTAAGTCGATCGATCCACAGGATCGCCGATTCTAAATTACTTATCTACGGTTTTACATATTCAGTTCTAAGTATAAAACTGCGGAAAATAAATTATACCTGAACCCGGTTTGAACCTCGGAATCTTCTGCTGTATTCCTTGTCTCTTTCTCGGACGTTGTGTGGGCAACGATCTTCCGAGAACTAAGAACTGCAACCTCTGCCGGATGGAGTCTTGGATCGCCTTTCTTCTTTCTTGAAGCAGCTTCGTTCTTCCTTGTCTTCCACCTTGGATCCGGCCACCACCACCAAAAGGATATTCGGCCACCAAAAGGGAGAAGAGAAGAACACAAAAGAAAGAGGAAGAAGAAGAGAAGTGGCCGGCCAAGAGGGAGAAGAAAACTAGAGCAATTGCGAAATCGGAGAGATTTCGTATGCTATTCTGATTCTTGTGTCTCTCTTGGCCGCCCCCTCCCCCTCTCTTTTATAGCCTCCCATGCCCCCAATCAAGCCAATCCCGCCCCCTCCCTTCAAGGGATTGATTTGGATAATTTCCATAAATAACTTCCAAATCTGGAAAAGAATAGGCGTTGATTATTTCTTCCTTTGATTGCTTGGCGGTCCCCCTTCAGTTTTTATTTTAAAAAAAACATTTCCATATCCATGGAGAGAGAGGTGGCCGGCCACATCAAGGAGGATTTGTTTCCATCTTTATATTTAAGAGAAATAAAAACAAACCAAGGAGATCTCATCCATCGGATGCAACTTAATCTCATCTAATGGTTCTAATATAATCTTCTTTAATATAACTTGATCTCTTCGATCCAATGGCCACAAATCATCATGCTTGGGCGTGGGCTATAGAGGGGATGGGTTCGGTTCACCTTGTGAACCGGTTCTTGCTTCCAAAGAGAATTAAAACCGAACCGAAGAGATCTCGTCCATCGGACGCAACTAGATCTCATCCAACGGTTCTAATTTAATCTCTTTTGATCCTCTTTATTTATTTTGATCCATTGGATGCAACTTGATCTAATCCCAAGGATACAAGTTGATCTCATCCACTAACTCATCCTACGGTTGAGAACCAATCTCATCCATCGGTTAAATCTTATCCGACGGCTGAGAACTAATCTCATCCGTTTGATTGCATCTTTTAGAGATTTCTTTAGGCTACAGCAGGGACCTCGAGGAGGTATTGGATCTGGCCTTCTGATGGGTTTCGGATCCCGTATTCAACTCCGAATACACACCTACATCCATCAATAACGATCCATTCCACTAGAGGATCATTATTGCACTACCAATCCAATCCCCAAATTACGTTATGGGTTCCTTCTTATTATTTTATGCATTGCTCCCCGTGTTTAAGATATCGTATGTCCATCAATTATCTGAGTTCACTGACAACTCAATAATCGACATCTATGTCCTTGAATAGTACCACTCATCCTTATTGTCAGTCGGACTAAGTCCACTTGCAAGATTTGACATGACAATCCTTATGAGCTCTTCAAGGGGACATCATCAGCCCTACTGGGACACGGATTCCTTCTATAATTAACGGCACACCATATAGATAGTAACATCACCCAACTTACCGAGAATATTTGATCTGACGGAAAGATCTCACCCTTTGGTAAATCAAAGTGATAGTTACTAAATATATGCGCCCGTTTATTATATCGGGATTAAGAGTGCATAAGTATAATAACAGAGGTCTTGTTCAATTTATGAGTCAGCGTAAATTGAACAACCTCAATGGTCCTACTCAATACACACAAAGTGTACTAGTGTAATTCTACAGTCAAGATAGACAGTTACTGAATTACACTACAACCGTTCCCGATGGTTTGTCCAAAGTCATCTTGGTTGTGAGCCTTAATTTATAATTTACAAGGAGCTGATAATCATGATCTTCTGTGTCTCACAGACACCATGTTATCTACAATGTAAATTAATGGGACATGTTACAAGTCTAATCTATTGCAACCATTTGACCAAAACATGATTCCTTTATTTCATGAAATGTTTATATACAAAAGAGCTAGTCTTTTCAGTATACTCCAACAATCTCTCCGTAATTTCTTCTCTTGCTGGGAGAGCTAGAAAGCTTGTGTTTGCTTCCTCCTCTGAGTCTTCTAAGAAAGACTCATCCCAGGTGGCCTTGAGCATTTTCTTCTTTGATTTGCGCTCCTTCTTTTGGTTCAGGCAATCGGTGTTGAAATGCCCCTTCTCCTTGCAGCCGTAGTAGGTGAGTTCGGTCTTGTTGATTGGCATTTTAGTTGATGCTTGCCTTTTGGACCATCTTCTTCATTTCAGATCTCCGAACTTCACGCTTCTTTTTGAGCATCTTCCAAACTAGATTAACTAGTTCGGTAGCAACTTCGTCATTGCTTTCTGAACCCGAACGAGTCTTCGGACTCTTCTTCAGTTTGTCGTCTAGATTTTCTTTCCTTCGTTTAGACTTGCAATAAGAGCAATCCCTTTCCTCGACAGGATTGACATTAGTCTGTTCGTACAACTTTTTCTTCTTCAGAATTCAAAAAAGAGTTCATCCAATTTAATTTTTGAAAGGTCCATGGAGACCTTATACGCATCAACCATTGATGCCCACAAGGTATTTGTAGGGAATGCTTTCAGTGCATACCTTATTATGTCTCGGTTCTCCATGGGTTGTCCTATGACATGAAGTCCATTGAGCAGGTCCTGAATCCGTGCGTGTAGCCCACTTGCGGATTCGCCTTCTTGCATCTTGATGTTGTATAATTTGTTGAGCAGAAGGTCGTGCTTGCTCACTTTAGTGTCTAACGTCCCTTCATGAAGCTCGATGAGTTTGTCCCATAAGTCTTTCACACTTATGTGGACCAACCCGGTTAAGCTCTTCCTTGGTTAAGCTTTGTAGCTGCGTCCCAATTTTCATTTGAATGGTTGCACACATGGTTGTGGAATGCCATCGTTATATGTGGGAATTGTGAACTCCTGTCTGGATCACAATCCACATTTCCACTATGTTTTAAGGTGGTACTCCATTCTACCCTTCCAGTAGATGAAGTCTTCCCTAGAAAACAGTGGTGGTCTGGCAATGCTATAGCCTTCCTAATGGGCATTTATCTTGCACACACAAAAAAATAAAGGAATGTACCAAGACTTGATCTTGGATTAGTAGTGAAAAAAAATAAGAAAATAGAAAACTTAGAGCAAAAAATAAAATCGAAAAACGCTCAATTAGTGGTTGCACTAAAATCGAGCACCCCTGTCTCTGATACCAATTGTAGGATCGAGTAAGAGCGCTAGAGCGGGGTGAATAGCGTTGTTTCGCATTTTCACTCTTTTAATAAATCTTGCGTAAAACACGATTATACGATATTAGAAAATGCAGTAGAAAAGAATAAAAGTGAACATGTTTGTTTTTACTTAGTTCACAGCCACAGGCTGTTACTCCAAGACCCATGATCAGTGATCGTTTCCGACGGACAATTCACTATAATAATTCCCCTCTTATGAGAATGAGTTTGTCACTTTTATAAATGAGTTAGGATCGGTAAACTTATATCGTCCTAAGAATTTAAGTATAGAAAAGCTAAGACAGAATTTACCGACTGAGAAGTAGTAATGATTTGCAACGTAGTCGATGTAGCTCCTCGATGCGTTACGTTATGACGATGTTTTGGATCGAAGATTTGCACGTAGGAGGTTGTCGTAGAAGCATCTTGAATTGATACTAGGGTTCCCCCTTGCAGCTGCTTATAAGGCCTGATCCGGGCGCCTAGAAGTCCTTCCGGGCGCCTCCACGTCATCCTGTCGATCTACTTTCGATGCTGACTCAGCATCTTCCGGGTATTTGTATCCTTTCAGACGTTTGTATGCTGACGTGGAGGTTGCCAGATCAACTTTGACTTTGCAACGCCTTATCCAGATCCAGGCGCCTGGAACCTCTCTGGGCGCCTAGAGGTTGAGGTGTCCCAACCACTGGGACTCTGCCATCTCATCTGCCTTGCTGGCCCGTTCAACTGACGTTCGATCGCCTGGATACCATCCAGGCACCTGGACCAGCCAATCGCCTGGATCCAAATAAGGGCGCTTGGAACACAAAGTTCTAAGAGCTCCTCCTTTTCTGCATTACAAGTTAGTCCAAAAATCAAAATATAACAGGAAGGATAACAGTTTTGCAAACTGTTTGGTCTTGACTTCAGGTTTCCAGTGAAATCCTAGGTTAAACCGACGTCTACTGTTTTCCTTACCATGAACATGTCCTCACCCACTCCACTCGGGAGAATTTACCTTTTTCCAATTAGACCCTCGAGACCTCTGTTGGACTTTTGCTCAACCTCGATCCTCAGCCCCCAGGTCTTCCACTGCTAGACGGTCCTCCAAACCCGCCTATACTTTTTGCCTGGTGCTCTGATCTGCCAAGACTTCCTACCTAGTCCTCCTTACCAGGACTTCCTTGCCCAGTCCTCTAAACCAGGTCTTCCACCCAATCCTCCAGATCATGACTTCTTTTGTCTAGCCGCAACTAGGATTTCCTTTGCCTAGCCTCAACTAGAACTTCATTGTGCTACCTGCACACTCAATTTAGCTCATTAGATCACTTCTCAAACTTAACTTGAACCCTTTGCCATTATCAAAATTCAAGTTCGATCATCTGGTGTTCCCTGCACCAACAAAGTCATGCACCACGAACTGCTCCATCACCATCTCAGTGCTTCTTGTCCTGCGATCCCTTGATTATTTCATGCAACCTTATTTGATCTCTACGAACCTCCAAGTTACTCAGTGAGTCGCTTTGGTTGCACCAAGTCACCATCAATATCACTTGACCTTATCGAGTCATGATCTCTTCAAGTTCAAGATGTGTTCAGTAAAATCTCTACACAACTCAAATACACACTTATTATATCTAGTTAGACCTAACATAAACCCTTTCCACAAACATCAAAACCCATGAAAACCCAAGGCACAACCACTTGGGACATGATTACACCAACAAAGTTTTCTGTCAAATCTCTACACCACTCAAACACACACATATTAGATCTAGTTAGACCTAACATAAACCCTTTCCACAAACATCAAAACCCATGAAAACCCAAGGTCAAACACAACCACTTGGGACATGATTACAATGATAAATTTTTCTTGAAGAACTTTTGGTAAGAATCAAGATTTTAACGCAGTTCAGATTCGTAGTTCTATTCTATGGCATATTGACTCATAAGGTAAGTCACCCCTTGAAATTCCTTACACGATAAAGTTCTCTATCTAGTAGGTAGAGAAACCTCATACAAAAATCTTTGCTTCTCTCTTAATAAAAATTTGGAAATTAAAGCACAAAAGAAACAACTAAAAACAAGAAAATAAACCTTTTTAGAGAAACCTCTCCTTTAGGTTGTCAAGCACACTTCTGAGAAGTAAGAACAAAGAAGAGAATGAAGACTGAGAGCTTCTAATTGATGAAGTTTGAAGTTGTCTCACTCCCTTATTTACACTTGCAATCTGCAAGACTTAATTGACCCAAATTTACTTCATAGTTGACTGAAACACCAAATTTGAAACTTATTTGTAGTAATTATTTTGTCTTCAATTGAATTAAAGTCCATCCAATCAACTAAATCTTTATCAATTGACTCAAAACAACATCAATTGACTTTAAAAAGCATCGATCAACTTAACTAGATAACCACTAACCTTTTCATCCAACGACTATGTCTTTAGTCGACTCTAATTTAGAACAGTCTACCCTAGCCTTTGTTAGTCGACTCATCCAGGTAATTCCTAAACATTTTCTTCTGACGATTATGTCTTCAGTCAACTCGATTAATGCTTAATCAACTCACCTAAATGTGACCTATTTGTTGATGACTTGGCTCTAGGTAACTCCGCTCAAATCTTGTCACCATGAACCTTAACTTGAGAATAACAAGTCTTGAGTCAATTCACAATCATTCTGGTTGACTCAACTCAAGTAACATGAATCAATTGAATTTTAGTTCAATCAACTCTAGTTAAAACATAATGTTTTTGTTCTTGAGTAGATCATCTACAATTGACTACTAGATTGACTCAACTATCAATCAACTGAATCTACTTGACTTCGAGTTTATTTATTGACTTGGATCCAAAATACCTATTCCTTTTTTGAGCACATGCCTAAGTAGAAAAATTCTACCCAAAATCACATTCACTTGTACTCTCATCTCACATGGCTTCATGTTGATGATTCTCTTCCCTCGATTCTTTCTCTGCTTTTGAATCTGATTTGAATCGTTGAACCATTAAATCAACATCTTCATAGACATGTGTTTCTTCCTCAACACTTGTCAAACCAAGCACTACCTATTCCACAATAAATTTGTTAAGAGGTTGCCTCCAAAACTTCTTCTTTTAGCAAAGATCTCTTACATTTGTATCAACACTAAATCTGCAAAATATCTAATTAGCCTTGAGCTACTTGAACTTCATCGTCTGCCAAGTATCTAGTCATGTTAACCTACTTGGAATTCTTCTATTTGCCAAGTATGGTCATCTTGACTACTTACACTTCTTCCATCTACCAAGTATCTAGTCACTATGATCTACTTGGACTCCATCCACATCTACACTTATAGTTCCTATCAAGTTCATCCATCTAGATGCTCGACATTCATTACAATAGCATAAATTCGGAAATTTTTGCCAATTACCTCAAATTTATCCATACTTAGGGCATGATTGCACTAACAATCTTCTCATCACCTTAAATCTCCTAGGGTCTGATTGTAACACGAATCTTCCCCTTAACTTAAACTTCATAGGGTATGATTATGCCAACAATAGCTATTGATGCAATACATGCACTTGATTTGTTAAGAAAAATCTTTCAAATTTGCAATAAAATTAATATCAACAAGCTATCATTATTATGATAGCATGTCAACATTTGCAAGGACCAAAAATCATGTCTTCCATCTAAGATCCAAAAAAACATAACAACTTTGGAGGTGAAAGAAATTTAGCAGTACCACAACACTAGAAAATAAAGTGTCAATAGATATAGATGATGGAGACAAGGTTGCTCATTATCAGTAGAGGTGAGGATGCTATCTTGTATGACATTCTCGGGAGGTCATTTTTCATCCCTAGGGGAGCTCCACATGTGTTAGACACAGGGATGAGAGGGAAGGCAATAAAAGGATTAGGAGGATAAGGGCTAGGTCAGTGCCTCATGGGAATATCTCTTTGGAAAATCCTAAAAGAGTGACATTAATACCATGTCAAATTCAGGGAATGGCAGAAAATTGCATTGTTATACTCAACATGATGTTATACTAATCTTATCTAAATAAGTAAGAAACCCTAAACAGGGCTTGCTATATATAAATGACTAATCTTATCTTAAATAAGTATTTTATTTAAAACAACATAGGCATTATGCTAGGTATGCCTTAAGCTAGATTATTTCTTATATTTTTATCAAACAAAGTAAAATTCTCTTTTCCATAAGAAGCAAACATCACCCAAATAGATAACAATTTTGATAGTGATAAAGGATTCAATAAAAGCAGTATCTAAAGTATGTATAGGTGCTATAATGATGTTAGGTGAAAAATTCACTATAGACAAACTCACTTGCTGTAGGAGGCGCCCTTCAAGTGCCCATGCAACCACATAGAAGAGGCCATGTATGGTAAATATAGCCATTGTGAGATGTCCAAGCCACACATGGTATCTAGTAGCATGCTCAAAAGGGATGTCTATTAAACGGAGAAGAATGGAACCCCTGGCAATTGGCAAAAACAAAAATGCCAAGCAAAACAACCCTATTAAGCCGAACTGATGACCAGTAATCTCCAAGAAAAAGTACCTATAAGTTTGAAAAAACTCCTAAATTAGAGGTGAGAACACATTGATTTAGCATAAATCTATTTAACAATAATAGACAGCGAAATATATAGAAATGTATAATGATACTGCATACTACGTAAGAACACAAATAATTAGGTCACTAAGAATTATTTCAAAATGATTACAGTAGAGGTCTCTAAGGGTTGTTTGCTTCTCATAATTAGGTCTCTTCAATTATATCATGTAATTCTACACCAATAATTATCTTTCTGTAACATGCTTGAAAAAGTTTGTAGCTTCTCATAAAAGGGTACCCAACTAGATCAAGAAATTGGAACATCGAATAGGAGTTCAATTATATGCATTGAGTGTATCATAAGCCATTCAATTCTTCAAAAATAAATTGGAACATGGAACAGCAGTTCAAAAGCCATGATTATTTCTTTATTGATAGTTTCTCAAATCCCTGTATGGTTTTATTCGCATATAAACCACTAGGTCAAGTGTTCTCTCTTTCAATCATCCCCACAAGAAAGTCAAAATATAGATTAATCTGATTCAAAATAGGCAAGAAGTTAATCTAGCCCTTTTGATATTCAATACATAAATTAGATTCTTATCAAATAACTTGAGCTTTGAGGATTATAAGAACCATTTTAATCTTTACACAAACGTGTACACCTAAAAATAAGCCATCAGAAAAAACGAAGAATTTATACATGAAACAAAATTGCACTCATAAACAAAACTGTTAAGCTAACATACAGTTTCAGATTTGATGGCAAGGGCAATATCGAAACCGTGCTCTGGTTCTCGATGATATAAGCAGTGACTGTCCACAAAATATAAATTGAAAACAAGAGTACCCCTATAAACTCAGCAGCAGAAAGAACACCAAAAGGACCGTCCACAATAACCGGAAATGTCCAAAGACGAAACCTGGGTAACTTCCCACTATTCTTCCTGATAATCAAAAAAGCCATCATTGATTCCCCAATCTCGAAAAAGTACAACGTGAATTTAATCAAAAAAATTGATATGCGTACTCAAATTGGTCTTTTGGGAAAGCAATTATATCGACAAACGCGAGAAGGCCGATGACAAGGATCGGTCCACTGAAACCAAGGAAGATACTTCCTGTAATTTATACTATCTGTTAAAGCAAAAATCATCTGCATCAAAGGCAAATCCAAGAGAAGAAGAAGGTTATGCTTATGCCTGTGATCCCAAAAAGGGTGCTTTCGGTTAATTTAGTCCATCGTGAGAACAAACCCTTGACGGTTTGGGTGGGGAAGAAAAATATACCAACGATCCAGAGAATGAAGATGAACCACATGAGGGATTTGAACAGAAGCCTGACCAGACAGAGAAGGAAGGAGGTAGGCTTGGATCCTCCATGGTCGACAAGGTTTTGCTCCTTTGCAAGGAGGGGTTGGAGTTCAGCCATGGACGTAGTGCTTCTGAATTGAGCATCTTCTTGAGACGGAGCTCAACATCCATTTTATACTCCCAAAAGGATGAATAAAATATGTTTCAATCAGGTGCACCGTTAGCGAAAGGGATTGGTAAAAATAGGGGGGAGTAAAAATTAATTTTTATTAAATCATTAAAGAGTATTTTTATTTATTATTAAAAGATATCTTACTCAATATTTTTTTTTTGTCAAATATACTCTTCTAAAATAACTATTTCGAACTGTGTACTCTGAGATCCAATTTCTCAAATAAAACTAAGTTAACACTCTGACCCACCTCAAGCCTAATATCCATCAAAGGATGTTATAGTATTACTGCAATCTTTTAATTCCATGAACCAATGCACAATTTGTCTCCCTACAAATTCATTTGTTCTCCATGCAAACATGAAACATCGCTTTATCTTCCTAACACTTTTCTCATTTCTTCTCTAATCTACTTTCTCAATTTTTTTTTCAAATAATTCTCTTTTTATTTCTTCTATATTTTCATGCATATGTTTTTAAATAGTTATTCATTCAAAAGCACTTTCTACCCTATATTTTTAAATTACTCACTCATGTTATTCTTTTTTACTTCTTTAGTATATAGGAGTTTTGCTAAAATTACTACAAGAAGCTAAAATTTTTAAAATTAGAAAAGAAAATATATAATGACTTTGTAGGTACAAGGAATGCATAGTTCTGTTTATTTGTGAATTTAAATCAATTCAGCTACATGTAATAATTTTGTCCATAATTATTATTTAAAATTGTTACATAAATTCAAAATATTCAAAATTAAAAAAGAAATGCAAATAATGACTTCGTAAGGTACAACAAATGCCAAGGAGTGCTTGTTAGTGAATTTAGACTAGTACAAGGGTCTGTCCAAAATTTCTACATCGACCTAAAAAATTCTAAATTGGGAAAATATTGCATATAATGAATCTATAAGATCTAAGGGGCGCATATGATTGTTTGTTTGTTACTTTAGGTTAGTTTTTATCCATGTGGTAATTTAATTTTGACAAAAATTGTTACATGAATCTAAAATATTCAAAAGTAAAAAAAAATGCATATGACTTCATAGGATGCAGCATACACATAGAAGTACTTGTTTGTGAGTTTAAACTAGTTCAAGTCCATATAGTAGTTTTGGACAAAACTACTATATTATCATAAATTGATCTAAATTGGATAAAAAAGAAGCATATAACAACTTCACAGGGTTCATGGAATACATAGGAATGCTTTTTTTATGAATTTAGACTAGTAGTGGCTAAAATAGATACAAGGGCTAAACTAGTCTAAATTTGAAAAAACAAATGCATATAACTACTTTAGAAGGTCTAGGAGCATACAAGGGTGTTTGTTTGTAAATTTAGACCAGTTCAGTTCCATGTAGTAATTTCATCCAAAATTATTACATGGACATAAAATATTTCAAATCGGAAAAGAAATGCATATTGTTAAAAATTAAAATTGAATTAACCTCAAACTTGTCTAATATATGCGATCATACCCCTTTTATAGTTTGATAAGAGGACTTGCTGAAGATAAGAGGACTTATTTTCATAAAATAATAAACTTTTCTAATAAAAATTCTAACAGAATTATCTAAAAAAATTAAACAAAAAAAAACAAAACTTTTATAGAGACTAGTTATATTATCATACCTCATAATTTATGGAATATTTTCAACTTATATATGGTTAAAAATAATATTTTTCACACTTTCCGATAAGTTGATGACTAGATGTTTATTATCCATACCTTGGCTGTAATACTTTGAAACACTAGGCTACTTAAACCTTTAGCATCTATTTATGCAAGTTGTCCATGTGTAAGGAGTACAAATCAACATGCTTCTTGTTGATGCAATCCACCCCAAGCATGTATGTTGCATAGTTTGAGGAGATTGTTGTTGCAATTTGTTATATTTGAAAGGTGTCCTAAGATAATTATCTTATGGTTGTACTATTTATTGAATAAATAAAAATTCACTATATGAGTGCACTTTCTTTATGTGTTTGATTAGACCTTAAACTCATTTACTGAATATCTGTAATACGATTTATAACATTAGAAAATTTATGATTGGATCACAACTAATGAGTATTTCTACATATGCAATTATGGCTGTATTGAAATTATCCCTAGTCGATGAATTGGTGAGTACGGATGTCATCGATTATATTGAGACTAGCACATTTTAAACTCCTTGATTTACCAAGCAGCTATTCTCACTGGCTGGAGACATTGGATGTTGAAAGTTAAATGTAGATGCTATAGTTAAGGGTAACTAATTCATTGGAGTGACCTGCCATGAGACTTCATATGGTTCTATGCATATAGAGATATGTTAATGAAGATCTCAGTGCAGCTTAAGTGCGATTTTCCTTTGACTTGCGATATTTAAGTCATCTTGGTCATGGAGGCTTACTATTTGATATCTTAAGCAAACATCTCCAAAGAGGTGTAGACCCGGGATGATTGGATATAAGTCAAAGTGTTCAAAATTGTTTGGATAGCCCATAGAGGATTCACTTCTCCTTGAAAAGGAGATGTTGATGTACATAGGGTATACATACATTTCTATCACATTTATTGCACATCCTTATAAATTTCAGGATGATACTCTGTGTTTATCGCACTCTTTATTCATGCATTTGACATATTTTCTTTACTTTCTAGTTCAGAGATCTGCTTATGTGTATTTGCATTTGTAGGATGAAAATCAGAGCGAAATAAGGCGAAACGAAGGGAGAATGATGAAATCCCAGAAAGAGGTCGTGCTAAATGGCACAGCCGTGCCCTTCCTACAGCATGAACCAAGGCAAGAGTTGTGCCTTTCAGGCACGGTTGTGCCTCTTATGCAGTGTAAAATCAGCCAGGGGTCATGCCTAAAGGCACGACCATGCCCGCGGAAGACTCGAGTTGAAGTTCTAGGTCGTGCCTTGAGGCACGGCCGTGTCAAGCGCGGGCCTATAAATAAGCTCTTTTGAAACCCTACAAGGGGGATGGACAGAGGCAAACGGAGTACGCTGCAACCATGATTCTGCACGGATTTCAACATCTCATTTTTTCTTGCAGTGCTACTCTGCCGTTTCCATCCACCACCGACGAGGAGATTGCGATTCGAAGGAGATCTGAGCACATAGATAAGTCTTTTCCCTTTTCTCTCTTAGATTGGGGGTCAAAGATGTATTCCTATTCTTCTTCGAGTTGTGTTCCCTCCGTCATGGAGTAGATCTCTTAGATCCTAAGATGTAGGATAAATTGAGATGTATTGGATGATTTGTATTTTAATGGATGTACTCTTTGTCATTTTCTATGATATGTTTATGCTTTGCCATATGAATTGTGTCATGCGTGTATTTGGTGATATACTTATGAGGGCTTAAATTCATGTGGATGGGAGTGAATTATGATTTATAGGAAATTATAGGATCATATTGTTGGGAATCCTATGCGAAAATGAAAATTTCGCAACGGAAAATAGGATCCCTTTCGTGATCCATGTAAAAAAACTCGTAAAAGTTAAAACTACAAAATTCTATCTAATAGAATTCACCTTTGATGCGTACCCTTCGCTTATCCCACTTGTCCAAAGATTGTCGAATTTCAAGCATGTTCAAGTGTCCATGCCTCTATGCATATCCACATGAACACTCACTTTTGGAGAAAGGTGGTTGTGCTAGCAACCCTTGCCTTTGTGGATTTCAGCCAAGAGAAGGAAGAGGGAAGAAAAATGAACCACTTAAGAGTTTTTGCAAGAAAAACTCTTTTATACTCATGCCATGAATACCAAAGGTTTTTAGGCTTTTGATATTCTTTCATCAATGCATGATTAATCCTATTAATCATACATGATAACTTCCATGTATGTAACTTCCTCTTCTTCATTGCATGATTAATCCACATTAATCATGCATGATGAATCAAAATCTAACTTGGTTTAATTTGAGTCTAACTCAAATTCAACCAACTTGAGTCTAACTCAAGTCTAGGTCATTCAATGAGCTTAATTGTTCCTTTAGTCAAACTAAAATAAATTCATCTCCAAATAGAGTATTATTTGTGTGTGACCCAATAGGTTCTTATAATATTGGCAATGTTTCTAAATTCTATTTTAGAAACATAAGTAATGAACGACATCTAGTAATGCATCATTGCTACCCAAGTGATAAAAATGTTGAGATCCGATATAATCTTCGTGATTATGATAATGTATGACCATGTCCTTCTATCCTCGATATCTAGATTAATCAATGAGGCATAGACCGTGTCATCCTTTTATCAATCTTTATATTTTTTGATCCTAATTAGACTCACTCAAGCAAATGAGCCCAATATCCACTACAAAAATAAGGACAGTTTGCGACGAAAATGAAAAATATTTTCATCGCAAACACCTTTAGCGACGAATTTTGCAATGAAAAAATATTCGTTTTTAATAACTCGTCGCAAATTTCTGCAATGAAAAATAGCAGATTTGTTGCTAATTTTACAATGGAAAACTTTTTCATCACCAAATTTATTGTCAATTTGTTATAAAATAATTTTCATTACAGAATTCAGTATTTGTAATCTGTGATAAAAATTTCAATTCATCATAAATTTTGCAACGAATAATTATTTTCATCGCTAAATTTACGATAAAAATTGATTTCGTTGCAATAGAGAAGCTATAGGAGAATAATCAATTTTGCGTTGAAAATTATTTTGGTTGCCAAATTGGCGATGAAATTGAATTTTTGTCGCCAAAAATTAGCGATGAAATAGTGTTTTCATCATCAAAATTGGCGATGAAAACACGGTTTCATCACCAATTTGATGACGAAAATAGTGTTTCATCACCAATTTGGCGACGAACAGATTATTCGTTGCCAAATGGCAATGAAATAGTGTTTTCATCATCAAAGTTTCAATAACACAGTAATATTACGATAATTTTGTGACGAAACTATTTTTGCTGCAAAATTCATCGCAAAACATAAAAATTTCTCATAGCTTCCATCCATTCTATCAAAATATAAAGTATTTATACAAACAATTACTGTACAAACACGTTGGAAACTCACACTTAACCTGACTAATTTATTAAAAACTATTATCTTATGATAATCAACTAGTAACAAAAATTAGACATGTTAATAAGGATAATTTAATAAATGATTTATTTTCAAAAGGTAGTTATTTTTCTTACATGATGCATGCTTGGAATCTAAGACATAACTATTCATTCGATGTTCTTTAAGCATTAAAATTCTTCTGGTCTTGAATAGGAATGAACCTTGAAATTATCAATTAGGGCTTTTTGAAATTAAGCTTGAAAATAGTGTAAATAATTTGATATCTTTTTAAAACCTCATTTGTGAGTTAGAACCTTATTTTTGATGTGTGTCACAGGGGGCAACATAAGGAGGTTTATTGATTTTAAATGTTTTCAAAAGAAACTATGAATTTAAGGTAGAGTTTAAACTCAAGGGGGAGATTTAAAAATAATATTTTTTGAGTTAAGCCTTATTTATGAAAATTTAAACTTAACTTTAAATCATGTTGCCAAATATCTAAACGCGTTGGGCAACTTGAGACCGTTTCGAGAAAATTTTTGTTCTGCAAGAATTCAACGGAACGGTTTTTCAAGACTTTCCCATCACTTATTTTTATCATTTCGTGCTTTCTTCTAAAAAGGATTGGTAGATCTGTTACCGGTCCTTATCCTTTGTGAAAGGAAAACTTTCCTATTTTAACAAGGAAGACATTAGTTTATTACCAATTGGAAGCAGTCAACGACTGTGGGCTTTAGAGTAACAGCCGTAGACTGTGAACTAAGTAAAAAAAAATTTCTTTTCTTTTATTTTTCTTTACTTTCTGCTGCCATCTTTGATAAACTAAAAATGAGAGAATAAGCCAAAAATACTATTCATACCCTTCTAACATACTCAATGATCCTACATAATCCACAACCATCAACCAATTGACTAAATCATACACTCTCTCGGCCAACTGATGATGGACTCCCTTAACTTCGATTACATCGCGATCAAGTCTGCCTAAGTTATCATCTACCCTTGTCTCTTATATATGTCAGCCACTATTGACATTTCTCATGGAGTATCTCAAAGCCTTAAAGTCTTCTCTCGTCAAGTTATTGTCCTTCAAATGCCCACACATTCCTTCACGTTTTCTCTTATATAATTCACCTCTTTAGCTCTATATTACTATGATGCTTTTTATCTTATGATCCCTCAAATGTCAATGTCATCCTTCTTTAATCTATACAGATCTCATCCTATGGTCTCTAGGATTCTTGTGACATCCTTTTTCAATCTCTATAATTTTTAACCTATCATCGGGTGCCTATGTCACTTTTCTCTAATTTCTACATTCTAGTAAAAAGGTGGAATCCGCCACCCAGCGGTCCCACACGATCGATCCCACGATCATCTATGAAGAGATAAATTGAAAAGTTACAGTTGGTCACTACAGGGGAAGGCATTATCTCAGTTTCGTCAAGATTCGATTCTTATCCACTTTAATAAGTCAGTCGGTCTTATTGTAATCAATTCAACTATGTCCCAGATACTTTCTCTAATTTCCACATACCACATGCTATGATCCTTCAATTTCCACGTCATCCTTCTTTCATCATTACAGACCTTAAGCCATCAAATATCTTAATGATGTTAAGTCTACCTACATACATGACAGATTAATTTATGTTTCAATTTAGGTCATATTGAAATATATTGTCCTGTTCATTCCAATGAATACTAGATAGGTATTCTTCATTGTATAGTAATTTAAACCACAACAAAATTGGCAGCTGCAATGCCAAAAGGTTGTTCTCTTTAATTTCCTGCCATGTGTAATTTTTCTGGACAAGCAATAGACAGATCGCCAACCTTACATAATCTTGCAACGGAGACCACGAATAAAGGCGAGGACGAAAGCCACGAAAGAGACTGTTTATCTTCGCTATTATTTTTTCAGGGAAAGATTTCATTTCAACCTTATATTTTATCCAACTCTAACGAGTTTTTTGGTTCCAAATTTTTTGAAATGTAAAATTGTATTTTTATTTCCAAGATTTGTTTTTTTGCATTTAATCTGTCTATCCAACTTTATTAGCGATCACATAATCGGTTATAGTATTTTAAAATGTGTGGATAGAATTACACGCTATCACTATTATAATGGATCATCACAACGTTGACATACGTCTACAATCATACATAAGACAACAAAGCTTGGACCACCGACGGTGGGGTTGAATTTCATGCCTCAGATTCCCATCAAGTTATGGGCTCGGAGATTCCCATCAAGGCCATGGAAATGGATAAAGATACATGAGAAGCCCTGAACATCAAGCCACAGCGGACAAGTTTAGGAGCTATAGATGAGTCGAAAGCCAGTTATGAGACAGAAGAGCAAGGCCTGTCTAATGTAATGAGACTGAAGAGTAAGGCCTTCTAACGAGTGTTTGGGGATAGAGAGTGAAGGCAAACTTATCAAAACCCAAGAGTTAAAACAGGATGGGTGATACTGCCCAAGTGAAAATTACTATGGCCAAATTCACATTGGAAATCTACAATGAGCAAATTCCCAACATTCTTTTTTTAATTCTGAATGTGGATATAGATTATAGTTTAGACCCATTAAAACATGTCTGCCTGTTAAAATGCTCATATATATTGTTGTTGCAATCATTCTCTAAGTGTCGAGTTTAATCAACAAATTTTGATGTGTTTGAAAAAGATAAAAGTTTGATTAATGTTGGGTTTAAAATGTATTTATTAAGTGTGTAGGTGCAAAATACATGATAACTTACTGCAAGTTCAGTGGTCAAAAAAAATTTAAGTAAATCAAAGATGATTGATATGTGATAGATAGAGAATTCCAATAGGTGTTTGTTGAAAATTGAGAGGCCTAGCTAGTTGATGGTGGGGAGGGGAAGGGTGAATAGTAAATATTCTCGATTTGAGAGTTAAATGATTTTCTTGCTAATTGGTTAGAGCAAACAAAACACAAAGGAAAATAAATAAATATAATATAAAGAAAAACAAACCATGTGGCACAGGCTTTAATATTGTTCATAATTCCCCACGAGTTGTTATATCCATCGCCTAAGTCATTGAATCACCACTATCAGTTAAGTTCTAGGGGTCACAAAACCTATTTACACTTGAGAAAGATTACAAGTAAAAGCTCAAAGCTCTCATATTGCTTAAGAATGTGCTCAAATATAGTTGGGAATGATGGTTCTTCAAACTCCAAACAGAGATCCTTCTATATAGCCTTCATTCAAACTATTTATAAATTTACCGACACTAAATTGAGATTTTTCATTAGTTGATTAGTCAAGTGTCATTGTCAGTTGATCCTACTATTGTTACTCCATCAATTCATTTTGACGATCTAAATTCTATGATAGCAATCAATTGAAATTTTCTCTTAGCCAACTCAATAGTTGACTCGTCCTTAAACTCAAGCCCTAGTCAACTAACAAGCGGTCAACTCATAATTCCTTATTAGTCCATTGACTCACCATAAACTGGTCCAAAACTATGACTCTCCTAATTTGAGGTTTAAGGTTTCACCAATAGATTGATTCTACTATATATATTGTATATTATACTAGAAAATCATGAATAGCAAAACCTTTCTGTTTAAAGAATGGAGTCCTTGAACTTAGTATTAGTCAATTGGTATCAAGTACCAATAGATTGGTCTCATGACTCTGACCACTTCTAAGGCCAAACCCATCTATGTTGAGATTCTACCCTTTGCTCAGGTATAATTTTATCAACACTCAACTCCCCATAGTTTGCCTTCACCTTGAAGCCCCCTCTCATCAAGTTACTCATTCCTTATATGCACTCAAGCATGCGACTCCTCCTCTTGCCATCCTTCATGCCTTCGCCTACAAGTTTCGCTTCCTTAGCTCAGCCATACTCTAATGCTTCTTGTCCTACAACCCCTAGGATGTGACATACAATTCTTCTTCGAACTCCATGGACCTTGAGTCATCAAATCATCAACCAACCATGGTCACACAAAGTCATCTCTATGTGTATATCTCCAAGTCTTGAATGCCTCAAATATACATATCAAATACAACTATAACCCTAACTTAAACTATTTACCCAATCTATCAAAACATCAATCATACCTAATCTCCAAAGGTCTTATTGCACTAACAATCTACCCTTTTGATAATTGATAATATGTTTAAGTTAGGTAAACATTCGAGAAAAAAAACACAAGTATGCTAGACCTAAATAGGCTCCCCCTACACCTAAGCTCACTCTTGAGCAAGGAATTTTACACATCATCCTAGGGAGAATGAACTTTCCAAAGAATTTTCTAAAATTCTAACTAAACCCCCTTAGATAATCATCAAAATGATTGCATCATTTGAGTCCCAATACCCATAATTCATCCCAAAATATGTATTCCTAATTCATATCATAGATCAGTAAGGATACAATCAAGAAAAGCAAAAAAGATGTTTTTAAATAGTGTTTTATAGACTATTTGTAGAATGTTAATTTACTAATTACTCATTTCTATTCGCCTATTCTAGGGCCAATTGATAGGTTTTTAAATTAGTAGACTAGTTTTTTTTAGTTCCAAATTGCATATATGTACCAACATAAGAAATTCTCCAAAAATTTTAGAAATTTCCAAAATTATAAAATTTTGTAATGAGACTTTTCTGATGCATATCTAACATAGAAAAAAAAATCATTTTTCATGAAATGTCTTTTAAAGTAAGATTTTGACACAAACTTACAAAAGGTCAAAAACCTCCAATTATGTGCTAATTTTGCAAACTATGTTTTGAAACCTAAATGTAAAATCTACAACCTAAGTTTTTCAAAACATGGTATGATTTTAAAAATATAAAATTTAAACTATGATCTATGAGCCATGTAATTATTAATTAAATAATGGTGCTTCCCTAGTTGGTCAATGATTAATGGAAGATACCCTTATGATTCATCATGATGTCTCAAGCAATGTGAACCATTGTATCAACCTATGCATCTCGCCAGTGTCTAAGTTGTTGGTACTGGGAGCACCACATCGAACCTATATTTTGATGTATGACTATATTTAAAGTTATGTTTGTTTGTGATCCGATGAGTTTGTTGAGTTTGCGAGTACAAGTAACTTGATAAATGTCAAAGGCTTGGTTGGAAACTAGGTAATGGCTAAAGTCCTAGTGGAACTAGGTAATGAAGTCCTGGTTGGGAACTAAGAAAGGAAGATCTAGTTGAGAACCAAGCAAGGAAGATCTAGTTTGGGAACTAGGTAAAGGAAGTCCAAGAGAGTCAACTAAGAGCTAAGGTTTTGGCAATAAGTCTAGATGGGAGTAGAACATCAAGATGGTAAGTGAGCTACCTATAATACTACTACTCTTGCTTATTAAAGTTTATCTTGTAGGGAAATACTAGATGGTTCCAACTAACAATGGGATTTGGGAGACTCGTTGAGGATAAGTTTCAACTGATGGAGTCAAGAGCTATTAGAGGACCGAAGTGAGGAGTGAAATGACCTAGGCATCTTGGCGATAGGAGAAGCTTCCGGGTGACCAAAGATAACAAACTTAAGATGTGCCAAACATCAAAAAGGGAAAGATTATTGGTGTAGATGACATCGATAATCAAACATGTATTTTGATGTCTGACAAAGGGTATAAAATTAGATATTATGTATTTGATATGAATGTTAAGTGTGTAGGCCACTTAACATGTAAAGTCCTAATGAGTTAGGAGAATTGGACATTAGACATTCGAAGTCCTAGTGGGTCAGGAAGATCTGACTTTGGCAAATGAGTCTAAGTGAATCAAGAGGATCGAAGATCAGATAGACATACTTGATGTTATATTTGAGAGGTATTCTAAGATATTGCCTTAGATAATGTACTATTTATTAATCAATAAAATCACTATTTGAGTGTACATTTTCTATATATCTGATTAGATCTTAAACATAATTAATGAAGTCCACAATATAATACATAATATGAGAGAAATTATGATTGGATCATAATTAATGAGTATCTCTTGATATGTAATTATGTACGTATTAAAATATTTCCTAGTCAATAAATTGATGAGACTGAACATCAATGATTCTGTAAAACTAGCATGTGTTAGACTCCTTAATTTAATATTTTACTAGTTGAAAATATTGGGATGTTGAAAGTTAACATAAGGATGCTAGTTAAGGATAACTAGTTCATCAGATGTGACCTACCATGAGACTTTATGTGGTTTTATACATGTCTATGAAGATCTTATTATAGCTTAAGTGTAAGTTTCCTTTGACTTGAGATATTCAAGTCATCTTGGTCAGGGAGACTTATATTTTGACATCTTAAGCAAACACCTTTTGGAGGTGTGGCCCTCGGATGATTAGGTATAAGTTGAAGTGCCCGAATGTGATTGAGTAGCCCATAGAGGATTCTGTAAGATTGAGTAAAAGTGCTAGAGGGGGGTGAATAGTGCTTTTTTATTTTTTTCACTCTTTTAATAATTCGTGCGTAAAATAAAAGTATATAAGATCAGAAAGTGCAGCGGAAATAATAACGATGAACACTTTTATTTTTACTTGATTCACAACCACAAGCTGCTATTCTAAGGTCCGCGATCCGTGATCATTTCTGACAGAAAATTAACTATAAAATCTCCCCTCTCATGATAAGGAGTTTGTTACTTTTACAAATATGTTAGGTTTGATAAACTTATACCGTCTTAATTTCATAAGTATAAAAAGCAACAAAAAGATTACCAACTGAGAGTAGTAGACTTGTAGTAGTCAGTGCAGCTCCTCGGTGTTACGATGATGCTCTGGATCGGATCTTTGTGCACAACAAGTCATCGTAGAAGCGTATTAAATTGATGTTAGGGTTTCCTCTCGAAGCAACTTATAAAGCCTGATCTAGGTGTTTGGAAGTGTTATATTTAAGAGGTGTCATAAGATAATTGATAGAGCCCATAGTTAGTGTCACGAATGAGCCTCAAATTAGAATTTATAATCGAAAACCCTTAGCTCACAAACAAATGTAATATAGGGGCCACGAGTCATATTTTTCCAAGGACTAGTAGAGAGTTGTATGAATCAAGCTAGAATGTCGTTATTTTTGGGTTTTCAAACGTAAATGGGGTTTTTAGTGTTTTTTAAATGAAACGTAAATGAGAATTCATTAAATGAAATAGACTGCAAGCATAAAAATAATTCATGAAATAAATGGCTATGGACCTAAATGAAAGCACACAAGTTTAACAAGGGCAATGAAATTAGTAATTCAAGAATGCAATTCATGAAACATAGAATGAAAATTAGGCTAAACAGGAAATTGATTTTCAAAGAAACCAAGCTCACCTATCTTACATAAGTTCAATCTAGCTAACCAAATGTATTTAACTAACAACAACTTCAATTCTTAAGCTAGACAAGTTGATGAAATCTGATACAGAAGCAAAGTATGATACGGAACAGTGATTATAATCAGAAACTGATAATGAAAAACTTCCAGATACAATTGATGAAGGATTCGAAGCTAATGAAACATCAAAACAGATCACTACAATCAACAATGGAATCAGAAATGTAAATGGGGCTGTGAATTTTGATAAGCACAAAGAATGACAAACATTGATAAACATAGAAAATTCAGAAATGGAACAATAGAATCATAAATGGCAAATAAAAACATATTCAAATTAAGATCTCGACTCTTCCCTCCACAAATCAAATCCAATCTAGCCGTCACACTAGATCTGGTCTATGATCAGAAATCCAGAAGAACAACGCCAATTCTCAGCTCAAATTGATCTAAATTGCATCTGATCAGCCACAGAAACCCTATGTGAATTGCAGAACAGAGACAATCAAGAATCTAAGGATCAAGCTGGAATCCTTCAAATCGCTAGTAAGTTAATGCTCAGGAAGCTTCAATAGCCTTCAGAGAACCCCTCCGAGTGCAATTGGTAGCTCCGATCAATCTGGATCTGAACATGGCAGCCGGAATTTATCGCGGATCAGCAGCTCTGAAGAAACCCTCTCCAGCGATTCTAATCACAATTAACACCGAACTGAGATTGTAATCACCTCCTAGAGTCTGGAAATTGATTTGGAAAGAAAAGATCCGACGATTTGGCTCAAAATCGAAAGAAAAACAGAGAAAAGAGTGTCGCGGGACGAAGATCTACAGTAACCGCGTCAAAACACTGTGCATTCCTCGTTAAAACGGGGTACTGTGCTGAACCGGGTTCGCTCCGTTTAATCACCAGTTCAACCCTAATTAAAGTCGGTTCAGCTCTGATTTAACTTGGTTCAGCTCCAATTTGACTCTGGTTCAATTCAAATCCGAATGGGTTCAACTCAAATCAACTTGAATCTTGATCATGAAGTTTGGTTCAAAAGAATTTGACCAATCTTGACTTGATTCGATCCCAATTGGCTCGATCATGGCTCCAATTGAGTCCTACAAAGAATTAAATTCAATTAATATCAAATTAACCATCAAAATTACATAAATTAAATCAATCATCCAAAAATACATTATGTCACAATTGCAATCTAATTACGTCGATTAAGCATTTAATTGTTCATATAAAATTCCAAAATGAACCATCAAAATACACTAAAACCCTAGCTCATCAAATTCCCCCACACTTAACCTTGTGAGTCCCGCTCAAGCTAAAATAATAAAAAAAACCTCCTACCATCGTACCCCCTAGATCATCCTCAATCATAATTAGAAACAATTGAAGGAGAATTACCTAAAATTGTAGAATCTCAAAAGTTTAAGTCCATGAACTAGACTCTTGTACTTGGTTAACCACCTAGCAAGTTTCATCCTTCATGACTAATTAAGATAAATGCATCACACTCAGTCTCACAAGGTTGTTTTCAATAGATAAATCAGTGGCTCTCACCCTAATTCTAATTCATGATCATAGTAAAGTAGAGCTCACTCAAGCAACTTAAGTTTCATGCACTTCCATAGGCTTGCTTGCTTTCTACTTTCCACTACAATTCTTGAATTGGAATCCATACCTATTAAGGATTATTGAAGATAATAAGAAATCATGAACTGATATCAATGAAATGAAAAATTATAGAAAGAAAATTTCAAGAAAAGTAACTTTAACGAGAAAGCCAGAAGTTCGGTAACAAAGCAAACCCTGTACTTTAATTATTTCACATCTTGTAATCGGATTTTGTATCATTTTTCTGACACATTTGCAGCCGAAAAGGGGCAAGTGACTTAGTGGATTGCCCAGAGTAAACGGTCAAGGACCGTGGGCCTTGGAGTAGCAGCGTTGCGCTATAAACCAAGTAAAAATAAATGTGTCACTTGCTTACTTCATCTTTTACGTTTCTGCATCGTTCTCTGTTTTAGCTTCCTAAGCATTCGAAGTTTTATGAAAATTGAAAAGCGTGCAATGCGCTATTCACCCCCCCTCTAGCGCGTACATCGATCCTACAATTGGTATCAGAGCGGGTGTCACGACCCGGGAGATGACCTTCCGAAAAATTTCGGCAGCATCTCCCCTGTATCTATGACAATTCCCTGGATACATACACATATATAAGGCCCACACGGCCAATCCATAACAGGCTATGGATTTATACAAGTAAAATAAATGTAAATGTAACCCACACGACCACTCAACACATCCTACTATATATGCAATGCATCCGTAAAAGTATTAACGAATAAAACTCGTTAATTCTTCGCAAAAGAGATAATATGCAGCAGAAAACACAATATACTAAAATTTCGAACGGAGAATAAAATCCGTAACCACAGATACGATGAAAGCAGTGTAATAAAGTCCACAGTAGCAATACGATGAATAAACTCGAACTGTAAGAAAACAAACCATTACACAGACACATGCAATCACAAGTCCACAAACACAAAACAATCACAAACTGCTGTGAGGTAGCATGACTGGCAGAATCTCCTCGGCATCAGCTGTAGTCTCCTACCTGATATCTGGGAAGACAAAAAAATCCCAGAGTCCAAAATGGTGAGTGATGCGGTGTTTTGCTATGGGAATATTTTATTATTATTTATATATATTTCCCTTTATTAAATATGTCACTCACACCCATCAAAATTATTTATTTATTTATTTACCAAACCTCTTTATTGTCGTCCTAAGTAATACAGAGAGGTCCAGGTCGTCTCTCTCGCGGACTCAATGACTGGATGTTATTCTAGACATATGGTACAGGAATTTATTGAGTTTTATTCATTCCTAAATACAAGCAATTTCATTTATTCACAATTAAATTTATAATTAACAAAAGAATTCTAATATACACAGTTTACATTCCTAAACCTACATTTATTACACAATGATACATTCACCTTATACAAACTAATCCACTAACAACATACATCTAAACAACATATTAACATTATCAAACAAGAATTCACACATGCTAAACTACAATAATCACTACAATCACATTTATTTATAATGCTAACAAACCTAGTTAAACATAACACTTACAACATACAACATAAAGTTTAATACAATATACATTATATACATCATACATCATACATTATTTACATGTGATCACACCAAATACAAATCTTATAGCCGGCTAGCAACCTTTCCCAACAACTCAAGTTCAACTCAATTTACTATGGTTCAACATACAATATGAATTACAAGTTAATATTCAATTCTAACCAACACCAAAATTTTATCATTCAACACAAATGGATCAAGTGATACACTTAAATTCAACTCAAACCTAAGCATTTGATACAACAACTCAATTGGTTTACACCTTGACCTTTCACCTCTCACAACAGACATGATACCATCAATTCAATTATAACAAAACTGGACAACCGAACAACCAAGAAAAACAGACCACTTAATTAATGTAATTCAATTCCTATTCAACTGGATTCACCACAGAACTTCATCACCACTCATCATCCCAACCGAACAACTCATCAATAAATTGGATTCAACTCAATACCAAATCAAATGCATTCAACACTTCAACAAGCATCCACTTCATGCTAGGGTTTTGTTGGGATTCCCTGATTCATCACCAAGTGAAGACCAAACATGGAAGAAACCTTGCGCCGGGGAAGATGGATCTCGCCGGGGTGGTGATCGGGAGAGACGGTCGGAGCAGACGAAGCTTGGAATCCTTGCCGCACTGCTCTTTTCCCTGCTACAACCGTCAGCCAAGGATCAGAAACCACGAATGAAAACCCTTACCTGCCCTTTCCGGTGACGGCGGAGAGTCGAAGCCATCCGAGGTGCTCTGCTACAACCGCAGACAAGCCCAGTGTGGAGTCCTTGCTACAACCGTAGACCAAGGTCCGGCCACCTATCGGAGCTTCTGGGTGGTGGAGGAGTGGCTGTCGCCGGCCATCCGTAGCTGGGCACTCCGCTCACAGCCACGGAGACGACGACAGGGAAGGAAGTGCGGAGGGTCAGCGATGAAGAAATCTCTGAGCTATCGACGCCGCTCGGCTCTGATCAGGGAAATCGGGGGAAGAAGAAGGCGTATGGAGTGGAGGAGGAGGCGTGGAGGCTCAACGATGAAGAACAGAGGAGAGGGAAGAAAACAGAGGAAAAAATCATGAAGAGGAAGAGAACAGTACCTAGCTTCCGATCCGAGCCCCACTTCGCTGAACCACTGTTCGCCTTTTACCTATGAGCTGAATCGGCTTTTGAGCTTGAACCGGCTTTTGAGCTTGAACCGGAGCAAGTGAACCGGTCTAATGCTAATTTTGGGCTTGAAATCTTGGGCTGAGCTTCAATGAATTTGGGCTGGCTTTACTCTGATTTGGTTTGGATCAAATGCAAATTTGGGGTTGAAATTTAACTCTGATTGAACTCATTTAATTGAGTCCTTGATTTAAACTGGATTTGAACCCAACTTTTAACTTGGTTGAGCAAATTAAATCATAATTTGAATCCAACTCGAACCAAGACCATCTTAATTTCCTGCAAAAATCAAGAACACAAATTAATATCCTTAAATTTCCATAAATATCATGCAAAATATAATAAAAACTAAAAATCCATCCAAGATAAATATCAACCCAAAAATTACAATTTATTTACAAGAAATATGATCAAATTGGTCTAAAATAATTCTAATTAAATAGGTAAAAATGCCCGTTATCAGCCGGCACCACTGAAGAGAGGAGAACAGGAGAATGTGATGGAGTTGGATGGATGGATCCGACCAGCACACAACAGAAGCACAGAACTTCAATGGATTTCACACCAACAGAGCGAACCTCGCAGGTGCTGGACTACACCGGCGAGAAGAGATTGGAGAAGCCAAGATTTGGATGCTCCACCTCCTCTGCCCGACTCCTGCCCTCCATGAACAGAGATAAGAAAACAGAGGAAAATGGAATCCTTACCTTGCTTCATCGGTGGAGGAGATGATCGAAGACAAACAGGATCGACCCCCCGCCTTCGAACCACGTCGACGAAGGTGATGCTGCTCAGAGCCAATGGATGCGGCCGCGACAGAGAGCCCACTAGAGGACCCTCATAGCTAACAACCCTGTGTGGAAGGCCATCGTGCATCGGAACTGGAGGACCCTCACAACCCCGTTTTGCGGCGACGATGAGTAGGGTTTCGCCTCCAAACCACATCGGTGAAAACCTTGCGATGGCGTCGACGCTCATCAACCGGGCTCAAGCCGCCCATTCTGTGGCTGATCGGAGAAGAAAGGAGCGATGGAATGGCGGTGGGGGGAACGGCGATGGATCGTGATGAAGAAGAAATGAGGAACTACAGTGCTACTCGCGATTGAACCCCCCTTCTGCATGAACCGGCTTTTTCCCTTTTAAAGCCTTCGATGAATCGGCGCTGCTGAACCGGTGTTGTGATGAACCGGCCAAATTGCAATTGAACCGGATAAATTGAACCGGTTGAGCCCAATTAAATGTGGCTAGACTTGAGCTTTGGATGGGCTAACTGAATCAATATTGAGATTTGGCTGGACTTGGGCTTTGGCTGAATCAATTGGAATTTAGGCTGAATCAATTAAGCTTTAGGCTGAATCATTTCTGATTTGGGTTGGATCAATGGTTCAAATCCAATTTCAAACCCAATTTAAATCAGATTTTTAACCTGATTGAGTCAACTTGATTTCCAATTCGAACCCAACTCGAGCCAATTTGATTTTCCCTTCGATTTTAGACCTGGTTGAGTCAATTAAAATCTGAATTAAACCCGACTCTAACCTGGATTCATTTATCTTTCAAATTGAACCTCCAAATATTATTATTTCCATTCTATTTTCCTATAAAAATCAAATACACAATTTAATATCCAATAATTTCTATAAATTAATGGAAAATAGAATAAGCATTAAAAATTCATCCAACATTAATATCAGCCCAAAAATCTAATTTATTGATAAGAATTATAATCAAAATAACCCAATCTAACCCTAATTTACCCGGTAAAAATGTCAATTATCAGCATATTAATCCGCTTGAATAATGACTGTTGCAGGTCGTGCCTACTAGGCACGGCCGTACCTACCAGGCACGGTCGTGCCTCCTATATATATAAATGGCACACGGCTGTGCATGACCTAGCACACGACCATGTGCCCCAAAAATAATCTCAAGAACTGTTCATCTTCTATACTCACCTCTCTTCTAAACTCTTCTAGAACCCTTCCTCTTCACTTCCTTCACTTCTTCCCCACTTCTCCTTCATCTCCATACTCAAATCTACTTGAAAAGCCCTAGATTTGCTCCAGCTTTACTTCTTTCCTTAAGATCCAACAACATGAGCAATATAATGAAGAGATTCCGTAGATCTGAAGGTTCCGTCGAAGGAGATGAGCCAGAAAGGTGAAAAGAAAAAGAGCCGACAAAAGAAAGAGCTTCAACGAAAGAAAAGAGCAAAACTAAGGATAAAAGAAAAAGGAAGGCCACTGAAGAAGGTTCCAACAACATTCATGGCATCATCTTTTGGAAAGACGATCAAAAGGCCAGGTATAATTGTCTTGTTTCAAGAAAATTAGTTTGCTCTTGATTTATTGATAGTTTTACTATGGATACATTAAGAATTAAGGATGACCTTGAATGGATGTTGGATAACATAGATTAGATTGACTTTATGAACTGTAGGTGTCCAACATATCCAAGAATCACATTAGAATTTCTTAGCTCCCTAGAGGTCTACTTTACCACTGATGAAAACTACAAGGAAAAAATTAATTTTAGATTATTTAACAAGGAATATAAGTGCACTCTAGATGACTTTAATAATTATTTTAGATTGCCAAATGATATGACTAGGGAACTTGATAAGAAGTTTAACAGTAGCCGATTTTGGAGAATGATTACCGATTTTGAAGAACCCTATGACCCATCTAAGTCTAAAGATTCGATGTTGGAAAATCCAGTCTTTAGGTATCTTCATCGTGTCATGACCAAGACCATTTTTGGTCGAGCTGAGAGTGACAGCGTGGTGAAGAAAATGGAACTTTATTACATCTGGGCAATGCTTCATCAGGTGGAATTTAACTCAGGGTTCCATTTTCTCTAAAACATGGCTAATATAGCTAAATCTTTAACAGGAATAATAGTAGTTGGTGATCTTATCACAAGCATCGCCATCAACTTGGGGTGCAATATTGATCATTTAGAACCTATTATAGGTAACTCCAAGATTGACATCGACACTTACTTGGCGATGAAAATGATATGTAAGTTCGATGGGGGGTACGCTTTTAACAGAGCGTTTGGATTTCCATTTCCATTACCTAACCCCTCAAGGACTACAATTAGAAAGACCAAAAACTAGAGTTTACAGTCTCCAGTCCCTAGTCACTTCACTCCCATACACAAAATAACCCCCGAGTATGTCCATGAGCAATCATTCCATCAAGAATCTTCTTATCATGAATCTCCTACCCTTAGAGACGAGCCTGCTAGACATTCATATACATATGGTGAGTCAGACTGAGCTTATAATTTTTTTGCTTTCCGTATTTTTCTAGATACACTTCATGAAAAGCACTCTGCTCACCAACGCTAGTTGGATGAGTATAGTGCTATGACTCAGGGGCAGTTTAGCGAAATGTAGGAATATTTTATAAGGGCGGATGATTTTTATTATTTGGTGAATGATTTCATGGGACATCAATATAGGGAGTGGAACAGAAAGGAGAAATTTAGGAGGTCCATGGACCTTACACGTTAACAGGTTGTCTCATTATATCAATATCATGAATGTTTAGCCAACCTACCTCAACTTCCTAGATTTCCTCCTAGGTATCCACCTCCTCCAGAACAGAGAAGAAGATAAAAAGGTTTAAGTCTGGAAGGAAAGCAATAATTGTACATAGTGTAAATAAAATAAATTGTATTTTGCTTTGAACTTTATTTTTGCACTTTGTTTTAAAATTTGTTTTGAATTTTGTTTTGAAATTTTCTTTAGAAATTCATGGTAAATAACATGTCAAGAATCACCATTAACATCTTAGGAGTTTGTCCTCCTGTAAAAATGCTAGCACGTTCATTTCTAGATGATAGTTTTAATACTAGTGGTTAATATTCTAAGTACTTGTCTTTTCTTATCTTCAATAACAGGAAGTTAGCTAGTATATCTTGAGAAAGTTGAGATTTAACCTAGTTTAAGAATCTCTTACACTATTGCCTAATCTAGGAGGTTGATTAATTCTGAAGCTAGTCATGATTCATGAGACTCGATTAGTACTAGTGTTTCCATTGTGATCTTCCATTGTATTTTGGTTACTAGAACAACTCAAGTCATGTCAACTCTTTTGGAAAAATCTTAAATCCCTGCTATTTGAAAAAAAAATTGCTTCTTTACCATTGGTTTCAATTCGTTGTAAATAAAAAAATAAGGGATGAAAAAAATAGTGTCGAGAGTGGAAGCATGTAAGTAAAGATACTGAGGAAATAAATGATATATTTCTCTTGATCTTGAGAGAAATCCTTTGAGCCTTATGCAATGGAAAGGATGAGCCAAGCCTGGCAGGAAAGTGTCTAAGGTTGGAAATATTTAGGAACACAGTACCATGACGACTTGACTTTAAGTAAGGTTTTGATATCAAATAGACTAAGGCCACTTTTTACACTGAACACATAGAACTTCTTCTTAGGCCTTGTCTTAATGATTTTAAGTATCATGCTCACCATTGTTATTGTTTGATAAGATTTGATCATGTGCTAGGAACTATTGTGCTGCTTTGTATTTCTACTAGAATCTAGATGCATGTTTTTACTTGAGGACAAGCAAAGATTTAAGTATGGGAGTGTGATGTGCGTAGGGTGTACATACATTTTTAATACTTTTATTGCACATGTTTGAGCATTTCACGATATTATCCTATGTTTGTCACATCCTTTATCCATGCATTAGGCATATTTTCTCCATTTCCTAGTTCGAAGGTCTACTCTTGTATTTGTATATTTGCAGGATAGAATTGGAGCAAAATAAGCTGAGATGGAGATTAAACGAAAAAAAGACAAAGCAGAGCTGTGCCTACAAGGCACGGCCATGCCTCACCACCAGAGCCACACCAAGCAATAGTCGTGTCCACCAAATACGATCATGCATTACAGATCAATTGTTGCTGAGGGTCATGCCTGAAAGGCACGGTCGTGCCCCCTACCAGAGCTGGCCATGCTTGGGGTCGTGCCTCCTAGACACGGCTGTGCCCCAACTTTCAGGCCGATCTAGCTTGGGGTCGTGCTTGAAAGGCACGACCGTGCTTCGTTTCCAAAGATGAGCCAAGTCAAGGCCATGCCTAACAGGAATGATCGTGCCTGTTTTCCCGAAGCATATTTGCTCTTGGACGTGCCTAACAGGCACGACTGTGTAACGGAACAAGATAGGCATGTCTACCTGGCTGTGCCATGAGGCACGACCATGTGGCGTGCGGCTGATAGCGGGGACATATAAATACCGCTCTTATTTGCCCTAAAAAGAGGGGGGAGTCCTTAGAGGTGATTCAAGGCCACCATAGCCGCCATCCGGAGCAAGATTCAGCGATCCATCCATCCGTTCAGGACTACTCCGTCCCATCCATCCACTGTCAACGAGGAGATTGCAAGACCAAGAAGACTACATTGATTAATAAGTCTTATTTCCTTTTCTATTTCAGATTTATGAGTAAGATGTATTATTTTTACTCTTCTTCGTATTGTATCCCCTTCGTCATGGAGTAAATCTTAGATTCTAGGATATAGGAGGAATCGAGGTGTATATGGATGATTGTATCTATGGATTTGTTATTTACCATGTTCAATAATATATTTATGCATTGCTATGTAGATTTGTGCCATGTACTTATTTGATAATATGTCTGTGAATGGTACGATTTCATATGGATGAGGGTGAGTTGTAGTTTAACAAAAATCTTAGGATCGTATGACCGGGGTGCCTTGTGACAGAAGGTGAACCTTTAACTACACTTTTCGAGATTCTTAGACTATGAGGAATCTTTATGAGCGATAGCTAATAGTTATTGATTGCTAGGAAGAAGTCCTTACTTAGGTACTCAGTGACAGAGGGTAGGATACTAGTAGTATTGTTGGAGTACCCGGTGACAGTGGGAGAGCTATAGAACCAGGCTATCTGGATGTCATCTCAGACTAGTGATCATAACATTAGAGGATTAATGATTTAATTCCGACAAAACCTGACGAGGCTTAATTAGATATTTTGGTTAGAATCTCTACAATTGTGTAATCATTGAGGAATGGTAAGGAGTCCATGATCAATCAACCATAATCTCGAGGAATCTGAAGTCCTAGGATCATTTCCCCAATCCTGTCACTTAGCTAATTTCTCTTCAATCGAGGTCTAGGAACTTGATTTCACTCTCACTTCCCCCATCACCAATCCAAATTACGTGAACTCCCAACTCTTCTTGTGTTAGTTTAGTGATTGATTCCACGGTTCTTGTGATTCGATATCTTTTTATTACTTGACGACATCCCGTATATTTGCGGGTTTAACCTGAGTTAACTCCGGGCTTAGTTCGGCTGCCTTTGTTTGCTCTACTTATGCTTTCTCCATCTTGTTTCCATCTCCTGGTTCCTACAAGATAAGAATACAAATACGCAAGCAACCTAAGCCTTACTTTGTAGATTTAACTTTGGATTTTCAATAAAATCCTAGGTTAGACTGACTCCTATTGTTCCCTTACTGAGAACGCGCCCTTACCCACTTCACTCGGGAGAATTTACCTGCCACCTAAGTCCTCCAGACTTGTTAGACTTCTGCTTATCTTTGATCCTCGACCCCCAAGTTTTGCTACTAGACAACTGATCAACCTGACCTGCCTAGACTTCTGTTAGACATATAGTCCACCTGACCTGCCTGGACTTCTACTAATGCATCTGGTCCACTTGACCTGCCTAGACTTTCACCTGGTGTACTTGATCCACCAAAACTTCTTGCCTAGTCCTCCAGATCAGAACTTCCATTACCTAGCCTTCAGCTAGGACTTCCTTGCCCAATCTCCTAGATCAAGACTTCCTCTGCCTACCCTCCAACTAGGACTTTCCTTGTCTAGCCTTAACTAGGACTTTCTCTGTCTGATCTAATCGACTAGGACTTCTCACTAGTCTTTTGGTCAAACTGACCTGACTAGACTTCACTCATATCCAAATATTATGTTTTATTTGGATCAACCCTTGGCCAAATTGACAAGACCTAGGTGTGTTGTCAAACATTGAAACTCTAGTGTCAGACCTAGTGCTCAAGGAGCTTGATGTGGATGGAGTGGACATCATAGATGCCATCTACCCTACTTGAAGGGGAGTTCATGTTAGAAGCTCTTGAAAGATAATTAAATTCGATTGATTATTCTAGGAATTAAATCCATGGATGAACACTTTTGAATGCTTGCATGACCCTTAGTAATGGAACCTAGATTGATGAACTTGAGAAAATGCGTTTTTATACCTAGTGAGGTTAGCCATTTTGTGTGATGCACCTAGGTGATTGCCACACTAGAACTTGTTTGTTTTCTTTCAAGGCTACAATATCTATGATGGGTCCACATTTAATTAGGTTTAAAAATTTTCCACATAAAAATCCCACTTTCATGCTTTATCATTCCTTTTACATTTTCTCTTTGAAATTTTTCTTCCCCATTTTCGATTCAATTTTCATGCTCTCTTGGACATGGGTGTTGTTGATTGTTATTAATGTGCCTTTGCCCGAGACGGTCAAAGATTTAAGTGTGGGGGAGGAGGTTTGAAATTTTTGAAGAAGAAAAATTTTTTTTTGAGAAAAGAAGTGAGAAGTGTGCCAAGGGGGAGTTTTTGTGCCATTTTGGAGTGTAGCAATGTGCTAATGGAGAATGTTGTTTGAAGCAATTCAGATCTTCATTATTATTTGATGCTATGATGGTGTTTTCTGAGGAATTGTGATGCTTTGAAAATTTTCAAGAAAAGGGAAGTTAGCAAGTGTCCAAGTTGTGAAAAGCAAGGATGAAAAAGGTGAAAATCAGTTTTGACTTGATTCATGGCCGGATTTGGGCACGAAAAAGAGCCACAAATGCTAAGAAATGAGGATAGAAAATGGTGGATTCAAAAGTGGAGGAATGGAGCTTGTAAACCAATTGAAAAGCAAGGATAAGAAGGGTGTGCCAAAACAATGGGTAAAGTATCAACTTTGATTTTTAAAGCCTCATGTGGATCGGTTTTAATGGGAAATTACTGAGTTGCATTGTTGGGAATGTATTGAGCCTAGAAAGCCAAAGAATTCAGAAGCAAATGATCAGTTTGAAATCAAACAAAACAAAGAAAAACAAAGAAGAAAAGAGAAATCCATGAGAGAAAAATGATGAGTTTTGAAGTTGTTGATGGGTTTTGCTTGGACTTCTTTCAACAAATCATTTGAACTTAGTCAAAGAAGTGGGATGGATGTGTGATAATCATGGCTACAAACTCAGATTCGAAATGGCCAAGAAAAACAGAAAAAAAAAAAAAAAAGAAGAAAACAGAAAAAAAAAATCAAAAGAAAAGGAGTATCAAGTGTTTCAAGTTGAGTTTCAAGATTCTGATCGGTTGAAGAACCACAGTAGAACCTACTCCATTTCAGTTGCTTTCTAAACAACAAATTCAGATTCAAGTTGTCCCAAGTGCTGCTGCAACAGAAAAGAAGAAGCAAAAAAAAACAAAAAAAAAAAAAATCAGAAAACAGAAAAGAAAAACAGTTTGGTTTTGCAGCCACTTTGAGCAATTTTTACGGCACTGATCCGAATCTGGATTTCACGGAAATTTGCATGGCTATTATCCTCATCAATCAAGCTTCATTATGCAAAAAGAATGGAGGCAAAAGAGCAAGAAACAAGAGAGAAAAGCAAGATTTCGTTTTGAGAAAAAAAATCAGTTTTTCAGCTTTGATTTTTCAGCCATGTTCTCTAATTTTGCTGCTACTAATCCGAATCTGGATTTCACGAAAATTTTGCATGGATATTAGCCTTATCAATCAAGCTTCATGATGCAAAAAGAATGGAAGCAAAAGAGCAAGAAACAAGAGAGAACAAGCCAAATTTCAGATTCAATTTCAATAATTTTCAGATTTAAACGCGCAATGATACATTGAATTTGCGGATTCATGTGAACTGAATTTTGGGTTCTGATGATTGGATGCTATTTCTTATCTCTTGTGAAATCTAAATGTGAAAGAATTGGGCTTGATTCGAAGAAGAAATGCAAAATGGCACATTTGGGTGATGAAAAGAAAAAAAGAAGAAAAGAAGTTTGTATCAAGAAATGGAACCTCAAGAGAATTTGTATCAAGGTTGTCATTTGTTAACTCTCAAAACCTAGATATGAAAGTTTGGATTTGATTTCAAAAGAAAATTGAAAATCATGAATCTGAAAAACACACTTAAAGAAATGGAATACAAGAGAAAGGAATCAGAAAAATGGAACTCAATAGGGCAAGGGTTCATTGATAGCATTTAACTATACCCATGTCTTCCACTTTCATTCACTTTCTTTTCTTGAAATTTCTTTTCTCTTGAAATTTTCTTTCTAAATTCCTATTTCATCCATTTCAGTTCATGATTCCTTTGTGTTTCAATAAGCCTAATATTTGTGGATTCCAAATCATGAATGGTAGTGGAGAGTAGAAAACACACAAGCCTATAGTAATGCATGAAACCTAAGTGCTTGAGTGAGCTCCATCTCCTTTTTGATCATGAATTAGAATTAGGGTGAGAGCCACTGATTTATCTATTGAAAACAACCTCGTGAGATTTTGTGTGATGCATTTTTCTCAATTAGTCAAGAAGGGTGAAACTTACTATGCGGTTAACCAAATACAAGTCTAATCCATGGATTTAAGTTTTTGAGACTTTACAAGCTTAGATAATTTTCTTTTAATTGTTTCTAATCATGATTGAGGATGATCTAGGGGGGTACAATCCTAGTTTATTTTGTTGACTTGAGCGGGACGCTCAAGGGTAAGTGTGGGGGAATTTGATGAGTTAGGGTTTTATTGAATTTTTAATCGATTTATTTTTGGGCTTTTACATGAAAATAATTATTTAATGAATCGATTTGATCATAATTGTCCTATATTGCATAATTTGAGGCTTGATATAATTTTTGTGATTTAATGGTGAATTTTTGGCATTAATTGGATTTTTATTGATTTTAGGGCTAAATCGGACCCGACTCGAGCTCAACCGCGGTCAAATCAAGTCAAATTGCCAAATTGATCAAGCCAACATGGAGGACATGACTCTGGATCGAGCCCGATCAAAATTTCAGAATTTTTTGGAAACCCTAAGCTGCCCTAAAGCCTAGATCAAGTTCTGACCGTTGGATTCAAAATCAATGGCTGAGATTGATTGATTAATCAGCCGTATAAAAACCAAACTTAATCGATGAACAGTGGGCTGCGCCGTCACTGTTCATCGTCTTCCCGCGAGCCTTCCTCTGCTCGGCGACGTACCTACGGCGCAGCCCCATCCACCCAAACCTATTCCATTGCGATCCTTGATCCTAGAGGAGTCTTTAGCCGGTTGATTGGGTATAATTCCGGCAGCTGGACGAGGCGCGACGGAGAGGGTTTCTCCGGCGGCAGCGATCCTGTTTTTGCTTATTCCGGCCATCCACAGCAAATCCGGCGCCGCGATCCTTTAGAGGGGTTCTCTGAGGATCGTGGAGCACTCGTGTATCATCAGAAATTCCAATCGGAGCAAAGCCGAAGCACGGAATCCAGTTTTTGCAACTGAAATGAGGCTCGCGCAGCACTCTGTTCACGCCGAAGAGGGTTTCTTCGGCTAAACAGGTTCTGGCAGCGAGCAAACCACTCAACGACCGTAGTTGAAGCTTCCAAAGGACCATTGAAGCCACATTTGTGGATTCAACAGCTTGCTTGACAACCAAGTTGAGAAGAAACAATCGGAAAAGGGATGAATGGATGCATTTTTCAGTTTCTGCACGTTTTGTTTCTGATTTTCTTTCTGGTGGCGGCGTCCCAGAGCTCGCAAGATTGTGGTAAACCATCGCTTCCAGAAGGGATTGAAAATCCCGTCTGGATGATGATCCACATTTCCACCTGAGTTTTCAGGTGACATTCCATCCTGATTTTCCAGTACAGAAAAATCGTCACCCGAGAACAAAGGCGGTCTTGCGGTGCTGAAACCTTCTTGATGGGCCATTAGTCTAGCACACAAGAAGAAAAAGCAAGAAATTTTCCAAGACTTGGTCTTGGATTAGCAGTGTGGGAGAAGAGTGAAAACAAAACAAACAAAACAAAAAAAATAATCAAAAATTTCTTGAGCAGTGGTTGCACTGGATTCAAGAACCCCCGCTCTGATACCAATTGTAGGATCGAGAACACACGCTAGAGGGGGGTGAATAGCGTGTGTACGCTTTTTCATGATTTTTGATTTTACGATTCGAGTACGCACGGAAGCAAATTAAGAAAATCGATAGCAGAAAGGAAAGAACAAAAAAAATAAAGAGACACTTTATTTTTACTTGGTTCACAGCCCAAGGCTGCTACTCCAAGGCCCACGGTCCTTGACCGTTTACTGCGGGCAATCCACTAAGTAACTTGCCCCTTACGGCAGCAAGTTTAACGAATACAAACCACTTTCAAAATCTGGTACAATAAGAATATTAAATTAACTTTGTTACCGAATTTAAGCTGAATCTCCCCAAAATGGCGAACTCGGTGAAGCGGCGGCTTTCGGGATGAGCTGGATCGTGTAGAGCGCCGACGTCGAGAAAATCCGCACGAGAGAGTCGAAAGAATGGAGCGTTAGGGTTGTTATTCGGCTGCTGCTCGTGCATGGCTTATATACTGCACCTGAGTCGACTCAACTGTAGATCTGGGTCGACTCCAGTCGACGTGGCCGATAACTTTTCCTTCCCGCTCATTATCCGCTGCCTGAGTCGACTCAGGTTGCCAGCTGAGTCGACTCCAGTCCGATGTGGAGTCTGTCGGATAGAAATTGACTCTGAGTCGACTCCAGTGTCCGTCTGAGTCGACTCTAGTCCAAATGGCGGAAAACCAATGACGCTGACTTCCGGAACGCTGCTGACTCAGCTTGAGTCGACTCCAGCCATCATCTGAGTCGACTCCAATAGCAAAAATCAGCATTTTTGCCCCGGAGTCTGCGTTTCTCAGTTTTTCCATCCTGCATAAAAAGTTAGCAAATAACATGCAAAGTAAGCTTATTTGAGTCAGTTTCTGGAACCAACTCAGGGTCTTAACTTCAGGTCTCCAGTGAGACCCTGGGTTAGACCGACGCCTAATGTTCCCCTCGGGAACGCGTCCTCACCCACTCCTCTCAGGAGAATTTACCTGATGCCAACCGAGTCCTCCTGACTCGTTGGACTTTTGCTCGGCTCTGTCCTCGGCCCCCAGGGTTTGTGCTGCGGCTCGGTCCTTCCCGACCAGCCCAGTCTTCTGCTGCGACTCGATCCTTCCCGATCAGTCCAGTCTTCTGCTGCGGCTTGGTCCTCCTGACCAACCCAGACTTCTGCTGTGGCGTGGTCCTCCAGACCAGCCCAGACTTCACCTGGTGCTTTGACTATGCCAAGACTTCAGTGCCTAGCTTCCACTAGGACTTAGTCAAACCTGTGCTCTTAATGAGCGTAGATCATATAGGATTTTTAGCCTTGTTTTAACGCTCATCTACTTGTAATTCATTGCATATGCTACACTTTGTCACACCTTATTCTTTTATAATTGCATATTTCTACTCTTTTGCTCGGAGATCTGCTCTTCATATATTTTGAATGACAGGATGCGATTTAGAGCCAAAACGATGCATTATTGATGGTGGAGCAAGGAATGGAGATTGAAGCACATTTTGATGAGTTTGGAAGTCATTTGAAGTGTTTTAGAGGCTCCCGGGGCCGTGTTTGACCTCCCCAGGCCGTGCCTCACAAGGCATGGCCGTGCCTCAACAAGCCACGGCCGTGCCTCATCATTCCAGGGTTGAAAACACGGTCGTGTCTCAGTTGGACTGCTCTGCAGACCAAAAGTAAAATGGTCATAACTCTTAGCTCCGATGGAACCACGGGACGTACCATATACCAAATTGAAGAGGACTTCAAGATCTACAACTTTTCTTCAGGGCGTTCCCAAGGATTCCTCCTCTAAGCCATGATAAAAGGCACGGGAATGCCTCTTCCATAGAATGCTTCCAACTCTGGGCCGTGTTTATCCCACAGAAGGGTACCCCCTCTAGGCCGTGCCTAATAGGCACGACCATGCTTATTCTACAGAAAAGGGACCTCTCCAGGCCGTGCCTCATGAGACACGGCCGTGCCTCATATTTCCAAGGTCGTGCCTCACTTTACAGGGCCCGAACACGGCCGTGTCTCATCCGGACTACTCTGCAGACTAAAAGTAAAATGGGCATAACTTTTAGCTCCGATTGAACCATGGGTCGTGCCACCTATCAAAATGGAGCCAACTTCAAGATCTACAACTTTGATTTAGAGTGTTTTGACTGGTTCCAACTCTATGATGTGCTAAATGGCACGAACATGCCCACCTTCCAGATGCAGTCCAGGCAGGGGCGAGGCAGGGGCGTGCCAGGGGCGAGGCATGGCCGTGCCTATGAGGCACGGCCGTGCCCCATTTCCAGAAAAGGGCCAGCCCATGGCCGTGCCTATAAGGCACGGCCGTGTGACGGGGAGGCATGGGCGTGCCTGGGGCATGCCTGGACACTATAAATACCATTTTTTGCACCTTTTGAAGGTATCTTGGGTCATTCTCCAAAACCCTTGGTCTTGGCTTGGTGGACGGCGCCTCCCCTCTCTTAGGGGAGGCCCTAAACATCCTTCATCTCCACGCCAATCCATCCTACATCCTACACCGGAGCAAGAAGATCTTCAAGAGATGCTTGTGCTTCAAAGATAAGTCTTCTCCCTTTCTTGTGGATGATGCTTTTTCATGTATTCTCTTGTAATCTTCTTGTAATGGAGTAGATCCTTGAGTTTAGGATGTAGGATGAACATCTATGTAATGATGGTGATGTATGAACTAGTTTATGTCATTTTCCCTATTCAATGAAGTGTTTACATTTGTTTCATGTGTTGAATGCCTTGAATGTGTTTGATGAAATATTTGTGTGAGCATATATGCATGATTAAGTGGAGTAGATTACTGTGTAGGGGAATCTTAGGATCGTATGACCGGGGTGCCTTGTGACAGAAGGTTAACCTTTAACCGGACCTTCCGAAGTGACCTTTACATGGTGGTAAACTCCCTTAGGGGATAGCTAGCGGCTATTGATGACTAGGAAAGGATCCCTTAATCGGGTGCTCGGTGACAGAGAGTAGTGTACCAGTAGTATACGCTGGGGCGCCCGGTGACAGCGGGAGAGCCATTACACCAGGCTATCTAGGTATCGTCCCGAACTAGTCATCGTAGCGTTAGAGTATCATGTTTTAACTCCGACAAAGCCTGACGAGGTCGAGTTGGTGTCTTGGTTAGAATCCTCACAAGGTGGTAAACATTGAGAGTAAGGGAACAAACATAAATTAGGGATATCACCTAGCATGGATGTAAATCCGAAATCCTAAACTTATCCATCTCACCCATAAGTCCCAAGCCAATCTCTCTCTTTCTCTACCACATCCAACCACAATCCTCAACCATTCCGTTTCCTTTTGAGTCTAGACAACTATCTTAGTGACATCACTATAGCTAATACACAGTCCCTGTGGTTCGATATCTTTTTATTACTTGACGACAACCGTATACTTGCGGTTCACATCAAGTTTTTGGCGCCGTTGCCGGGGACTGTTGCTATTAGCTTTAGTGACTAGCAATTTTAGTTACTCTAGACTTCGAAAAATATAAAAAAATTCAAATATAGAAAACCCAAAATATTTTTCTTGAGGATTAAATGGATGCTTATATACATCAGTTACTCCAAGAAAAATTAAGTCCAGCTGTGTTGTATGCCGATGACTATTGTGCGTTTTGTGGTGCTGATTGGCATGTGTATAAGAATTGTCCTGCTATATCTATTTTATCTGACCCTACCTATAAAATCCCTCCACGTGAGGAATGGGGGTCAACACTCATTTGTTATGAATGTTTAAGGCAAGTAAATTTTTGTGAATATTGCACCAAGGAATTTTTTGATTCTAAACGTAAGCAAATTGATAATCTTGCCAAGGACTTATTTGAAAATCTACTCATTCCTGCTATTGATGACATTGATGTTATAAGAAGTTATTGTAGGATCTTGTACGCGCTAGAAGGAGGGGGGTGAATAGCGCGTAGTTGCTTTTTCAAAATCGTTCGATATCTATTAAAAACTAAGCAGCAAAAATATTAGAAAACATACACAGGGACACGCAGATTTACTTGATTCCTAACCCCCCAGGATTAGTATGTCCAAGGCCTAATCACGGTAGGCGCCCGTCCACTAGTGGTCTCCTTTCTGAACGTCGTTTGGAGGTGGAGAAACATGTCTTACAATCCGTAAAGAATAACAACAATAAATAACGGAATGTAAAGACAAGTAAAATAAAATGCAAACACTTGTTGCCGATCCGAAAGTCCTGAGCGCCGCGCACTCCTCCTGGATCTTCCCCGGTTGCAAGCGGTTGGCCTCGATTGCGTTCAGTAGCGGCTCTTGTCGGAAGGAAGGCGTATGAATTGTGTTTTTGAGCTGCTGGTCGAAGGCTTCTTTTATACTGGTCCTGAGTCGACTCAACTCCCCATCTGGGTCAACTCCAACCGATGTGGCAGATCAACTTTTATCGCTTCCGCCCGTTATCCTATCTGAGTCGACTTCAGTTGCCTTCTGAGTCGACTCCAGTTGATGTGGCATCAACTGCAATAAGTTTTGACTTTAAGTCAGCCTGAGTCGACTCAAAACCTTATCTGAGTCGACTCCACTGTCGAGTCGACTTAAGTCTCCGGTTGAGTCGACTCAACTCAGGTTTGACCTGAGTTGACTCCGAGCTTGACTTTGTTTGCTTCACCTCTGCTTTTCCCTCTTGCTTCCAGCTCCTGGTTCCTACAAGACAAGCATACAAGCAAGCAAACAAAATAACCTAAAACCTTATTTGTGGGTCTAACTTTAGATTTCTACCAAAATCTTGGGTTAGTCTAACCGACTCCATTCTGGAGAATTTATGTGATTGCCAACCGAGTCGTCCTGACTCGTTGGACTTGTGCTCGGCTCTGTCTTCACCCCCCAGGATTTGTGCTGCAACTGATTCTCCTGATCAGCCCAGTCTTCTGTTGTAACTTGGTCCTCCTGACCAAGCCTAGACTTCTGCTGCAACTTGGTGTTGGGAAACACTAGGAAATCCGTTCTGGTAAATCCTTGCAGAACAAAATTTTTTCCAAAAACGGATTTAAGTTGCCCTCAGAGTTAATCAAACCAATGTTTGATCAACGCATTAAGATCATTGGGCTCTTGTGTTTGGTTTACAAGATCCAGGATAAAAGGAACAATTTATTTAAAGCGGAAACAATAAATTTGCACCTTTTGTTCGGGATGCCTTGAGGAAGAAGATAACCTCTTGATCTTCTGCTATATGTATTCTCCTATTCTCGAACGTTGTGTGGACAATGATCCTTCGAGATATATCCACCAAAACTCTTCTCTCAGATGGCAAGAAACACGGGCAACTAAGCTTCTCTTCCTTTCCTTTTCTTCTCTTCTCTACTTGATTTTGGTCGCCGGCTCTAAGGGGAAAGAAGATCAAGGGAGCCGGCCCTAGAAGATCTAGAAGAGGAGAAGTAGAGAACCAAATCTAGGGAAGAAGATATCCCTAGGTTGCGCCGACCCTAAAAGGAAGAAGATAGGAGTGTTGGTGCGGGAAGCATCCGACGATCGAACCTAAGTTTTGATTATGGCAAAGGGATTCAAAGTTAAGTCTATTTGTGATCTAACGGTGTGAATGAGTTTGCAGGAAGGACCTAAGTGTACTTAGGCAAAAGTCCTAGCTGCGGTTGCTGCGGTTAGGCAAGGGAAAAATCCTAGGGGGTGGTAACCCTAGGTCATAGGGGGTGGTAACCCTATGCGGAAAGTCTTGGTGGGTCGAGTGCTTCAGGCAAAAGTCCTAGGGGGTGGTAACCCTAGGTGAAAAGTCCTGGTGTCGCGAACCAGGTGGAAGACTGGACCAGCCGGGAAACGGAAGTCCAGCAGAAAGTCCGGGAGCATCGAGCGCCGAGCAAAAGTCCAGTCGATCTGGAGGATCGTACTGGCATAAGGTAATCTCTCCTGAGGGGAGTAGGTGAGGACGCGTTCCCCGGAAGAGGGAACAGTAGGCGTCGGTTCGACCTAGGATTTCCGGTTGGAAATTCGAAGTCAGAATCGGACAGTTCGAAGACTGTCAAACTTATTTTCCTTATATATTATCTGTTGTGGTCTAACTTTTTCTTGCAGGAAACTAACATGTTTGTGCAGGGTTAGAATTGACCAGGATCGGTCAACCGAACATCCGGATCAGTCAACCGAACCTTGAGATCGGACGACCGAACCAAGGAGGAGTGCCAAGCGGATCAGATGAGGTGATGAACATTTGAGAACATTTGACCGCTTCTGATCAAAGCTTAATCACGAATTACAAATCTGGTTAAGCTTGTAAAAAGGAAGCTTCTGGTCAAAGCTGAATCACGAACCTCACATATGATTAAGCTTGCAAAAAGGAAGCCTATCACGAGTTTAAACTTGCAAAAAGCTTCTGGTCAAAGCTTATCACGAATTTCAAGGAATTGATTAAGCTTGCAAAAAGGAAGCCTATCACGAGTTTTAAGGATTTGATTAAGTTGGCAAAAACTATAAAAGGAAGCTTTAATGCTTCTAAACGTAGATGCTCAACAGAACATTGTCTTTGTTTTTGCTCTTCCGTGTGCTGCCACAAAGCTTCACCGACGTCCTGCCATTCCGACAATTAGCCACTACGCCTCAACGCCTCATTTTTGTATGGTCGGTTTAGTTTCATTATAGCATTTGATTTGTAATACTCATTTTCGATATTATAGTTGTTGCCCACCGAAAGCGATCAACGATCGCGAGCCTTGGAGTAGGAGTCGCTCAAGGCTCCGAACCAAGTAAATCTTAGTGTCTTTGCGTATTATTTATTTTTATTCCGCTGCGTTTGTTTTACTCGTACGATTCTGAAACGAACGAAATAGCCGCGAGCGCTATTCACCCCCCCCCCCTCTAGCGCTTTCGATCCAACAAGGAGGTGGGCGGTGGAAGAAGTTAAGGGGAGAGCTCTAACTCTTGCCGCCGGCCCTAGGCTTCAATTCAAGAAAGAATTGTGTTGTAAAGCCTCCTCTAAGCCCCTTTTTATATTGCCAAGCCATCATGGAAGTTTAGAAAAATTCTAATAAATTTTCTTATCCAGATTCAGTTTAGAAAAATTCTAATAGAATCTTAAAGAAAAATTTATTAAAAGCAATCTAATAAACTTATCTTATCTAGATTTATTTTAAAAATAAATCTTTTATAAGATTTTATTAGAAAGATTCTAACAATCTTATCTTATCTAGATTTATTTAGAAATAAATATTTTAATAAGATTTTATTAGAATAAATCTAATAAAATCTAATCGGATAAGATTAGTTATCTTTTTAATAAATTTTCATCTTATTAATTTTGTTCTTATCTTTAACAAAATCTTTTTAATTATATCTCGTTGATATTTAGCGAGATTCCATAATTAATATTTTGTTAATTTAACAAAATTAATTTACAAAATTTTTAACAAATTTTGTCTGCGGAAGAAATAGAATTCTTTAATAGAATTTTGTAACGGAAATTCTTAACAGAATTTCTTAACAGAAATTTCTAATAGAATTTTTCTCCGGAAAAAATTCTTAATAGAATTTTTCTTCAAGAAAAATTCTCAACAGAATTTCTTAACAGAAATTCCTAACAGAATTTTTTTCCGAAAAAAATTCTTATTTTTCTTCTAGAAAAATTCTCACAGAATTTCCTATCCGAAACTCTTCCAGAATTCTCTTAGGTGGATTCGAGGATTTTCAGAGGCTACAGTAGGGACCTCGAGGAAATTGGTTTTGGTCTCCCAATGGGCATAAGCTTCCCATGTTCCTCCTGAACACACAGCTTAAGTCCATCAATAATAACTCATTCCACTAGAGAGTTATTATTGCACTACCGCACCAATCCCATATTATAATATGGGCTCCTTCTTACTATAAGTACATCAATCTCCCTGTGTTTAAGATATCATATGTCCGTCAATTAAATGAGTTACTGACAACTCGAATTTAATCAACTTCTAATCCAAGAGTAGTACCACTCAACCTTTGTTATCATGCGGAACTAAGTCCACCTGTAGGGTTTACATGATAATCTGTTATGAGCACCTCAAGGGGACATCATGTAAAACGACCCGGCCCCTCGGCCCCTTGGGCGGCCCAACTAGCGGCCCAATTGGCGGCCCAATCGGCGGTCCCTTGGGCGGCCCAACTAGCGGCCCCCTTGGCGACCCCTTATGTCGTCAACCGACGACCCTCGGCCGTGCCGTTACTCACTAGGACTTTCCACCCCTGGCCAGTGGATTTTTGCCTTCCCCAGGATTCGAACTCTAGACCTCCAGGATAAGTACTAGAGTTTATGAATCCTGGTAGCCAAGTGAGAGCTTTTTACTTGGCTACCAGGATTCATAAACTCTAGTACTTATCCTGGAGGTCTAGAGTTCGAATCCTGGGGAAGGCAAAAATCCATTGGCCAGGGGTGGAAGTCCTAGTGAGTAACGGCACGGCCGAGGGGTCGTCGGTTGACGACATAGGGGTCGACCCGGCCCCTCGGCCCCTTGGGCGGCCCAACTAGCGGCCCAATTGGCGGCCCAATCGGCGGTCCCTTGGGCGGCCCAACTAGTGGCCCCCTTGGCGACCCCTATGTCGTCAATCGACGACCCTCGGCTGTGTCGTTACTCACTAGGACTTTCCACCCCTGGCCAGTGGATTTTTGCCTCCCCCAGGATTCGAACTCTAGACCTCCAGGATAAGTACTAGAGTTTATGAATCCTGGTAGCCAAGTGAGCTTCTCACTTGGCTACCAGGATTCATAAACTCTAGTACTTATCCTGGAGGTCTAGAGTTCGAATCCTAGGGGAGGCAAAAATCCACTGGCCAGGGGTGGAAAGTCCTAGTGAGTAACGGCACGGCCGAGGGTCGTCGACATAGGACGACATAGGGGTCGCCAAGGGGGCCGCTAGTTGGGCCGCCCAAGGGGCCGAGGGGCCGGGTCGTTACAATAAAAAGGTGCCTTTTTATTGTAACGGCCCGGCCCCTCGGCCCCTTGGACGGCCCAGACTAGCGGCCGTTCAGCAGCCCAATCGGCGGTCCCTTGGGCGGCCCAACTAACGGCCCCCTTGGCGACCCCTATGTCGTCAATCGACGACCCTCGGCCGTGTCGTTACTCACTAGGACTTTCCACCCCTGGCCAGTGGATTTTTGCCTTCCCCAGGATTCGAACTCTAGACCTCCAGGATAAGTACTAGAGTTTATGAATCCTGGTAGCCAAGTGAGAAGTTCTCACTTGGCTACCAGGATTCATAAACCCTAGTACTTATCCTAGAGGTCTAGAGTTCGAAAATAGTCCGGACCCGTGGGGGTGGAAAGTCCTAGTGAGTAACGACACGGCCGAGGGTCGTCGATTGACGACATAGGGGTCGCCAAGGGGGTCGTTAGTTGGGCCGCCCAAGGGACCGCCGATTGGGCCGCTAGTTGGGCCGTCCAAGGGGCCGAGGGGCCGGGTCGTTACACATCATCAGCCTAGATTATAGGACACAGTTTCCTTCTATAATCAACAACACACCATGTACATAATACTACTTCCCAACTCATCGGGCCTTTTGATCTATCGCTCTAAATCTCACCCGTTGATGAATCAAAGAAGTATATACTAAGTACATGTGTTTGTTATTATATTGGGATTAAGAGCATGTACATCGATAGTAACAGAGGTTTAGTTCGATTATATAGTCAGTATAAATTGAACAATCCTCAGGTGGTCTTGCTCAATACACACTAAGTGTACTAGTGTAATTCTATAGTCAAGACAGACTAAGACCAAATTACACTACAACCAGTCCAATGGTTTGTCCAATCCATCTTGGTTGTGAACACTGTTTATAATCTACAAGGAACTGATAACATGGTCTTCTGTGTGTGACTCCGCACACCATGTTTATCTACAATATAGATTAAGTGGACACTTGCATAAAAATTAAATGCAAACATTGACCAAATATGATTTTCTTTTCAGAATATTGCATGACGGATGTTCATACAAAAGCTAGGCTTTTAGTATACATCCCAACAATTGGTCCTCCTGACCAAGCCCAGCCTCTACTGCAACTTGGTCCTCCTGACCAGCCCAGACTTCACCTGGTGCACTTGACTCTGCCAAGACTTTTGCCTGATCCTCCAAATCAGGACTTCCCTTTGCCTAGCCTACAACTAGGACTTTTCCTTGCCCAGCTTCACTCACCGGACTTCCCTTGCCCAATCTTTCAGATTAGGACTTCCATTGCCTGGTCTAACTTGACTAGGTCTTCTCGCTCAGTCCACACATCCAAACATTAAGTCCTGTTTGGATCTTCACTCTCAAACATCATTATAGCATTGATGGTTTGTCTTCTTGCAAAAATGCTAGCACACTTATTTTAGATTTCATTGATTTGATATTTGGAGCTAGTATGTTTGGTGATACGATTTTTCCTATCCTTAGTAGCATGAAGTGAGCTATGTTTTTATTGAAAGAATTTGAGTTTTGGCCTAGTTTTAGGATCTCTCTACACTATGCCTAGGTTTGATAGTAGAAAGTCTGAAATTAGTCATGATTCATTAAACCCTTAGTACTTGCGCTTCTAAGGTGATCTCTCAACTACATTTTGGTTACTGGATAAACTCGGATCATGGAAGCTCACTTGGAAAAATCAAGATCCTAAACAAATAAATAACATGGTTGCAATGCCTTTTATGGTCGTAACACTTGTTTCAAAAAAAAAATAAATAGAATAAAGGGATAAAAAATAGTGTCGTGAGTGGAGACTGATTAGATACCCCTTTGAGACCGGTAAAGGTTACTGGGAAAATATCTATCATGTTTCTCTTGATACCGAGTATTCCTTTGAGACCTTGTGTAGATGGTGCATAGCATTTTTGAGAGGGATGAACCATGCGAGTGTCTATCGCCGGAAGCAAGAGGAAAACTGGTTAGATGATGATTTGACTTTGATTAAGATTTGACACTTGAAAACCCAAGGCCACATTTTACACCGAGCACGGAGAACTAACTCTTAGGCCATATTTAAGTGATTTTAATGTTTAGCTCACCAATGAAACTATAGGATAGGATTGATTGTGATTCATTAGATATTATGATACTCCATTATTTCAATTCATGAATCTAAATGCAGGTTTTTGCTTGAGGACAAGCAAAAGTTTAAGTCTGGGGGTGTGATGAGCGTAGATCATATATAGATTTTTAGCTTTGTTTTAACGCTCATCTACTTGTAATTCATTGCATATGCTACACTTTGTCACACCTTATTCTTTTATATTGCATATTTCTACTCTTTTGCTCGGAGATCTGCTCTTTGTATATTTTGAATGACAGGATGCGATTTAGAGCCAAAACGATGCATTATTGATGGTGGAGCAAGGAATGGAGATTGAAGCACATTTTGATGAGTTTGGAAGTCATTTGAAGTGTTTTAGAGGCTCCCGGGGCCGTGTTTGACCTCCCCAGGCCGTGCCTCACAAGGCATGGCCGTGCCTCAACTTGCCACGGCCGTGCCTCACAAGGCATGGTCGTGCCTCATCATTCCAGGGTTGAAAACACGGTCATGTCTCAGCTGCACTGCTCTACAGATCAAAAGTAAAACGGCCATAACTCCTTCATCTCATGATGGAACCACGGGAATGCCTCTACCATATACTCTGGGTCGTGTTTATCCCACAGAGGGTACGTGCCTAATAGGCACAGCCATGCTTATTCTACATAAGAGGGACCTCTCCAGGCCGTGCCTCATGAGACACGGCCGTGCCTCATATTTCCAAGGTAGTGCCTCACTTTACAGGGCCCGAACACTACCGCGTCTCATCCGGACTGCTCTACAGACTAAAAGTAAAACGGGTATAATGTTTAGCTCCGAATGAACCACGGGTCGTGCCACCTATCAAAATGGATCCAACTTCAAGATATACAACTTTGATTCAGAGGTGTTTTGACTGGTTCCAACTCTATAATGTGCTAAATGGCACGAACATGCCCACCTTCCATATGCAGTCCAGGCAGGGGCGAGGCAGGGGCGTGGCTGGGGTGTGCCAGGGGCAAGGCATGGCCATGCCTATAAGGCACGACCGTACCCCATTTCCAGAAAAGGGCTAGCCCATGGCCGTGCCACGACCGTGTGACGAGGAGGCTTGGGCATGCCTGGGGCATGCTTGGACACTATAAATACCATTTTTTGCACCTTTTTGAGGTATCTGGGGTCATTCTCCAAAACCCTGGTCTAGGGGGAAGGCACCTCCCCACTCTTAGGGAGACCCTAAACACTTCATCTCCACCGATCCATCCTACACTGGAGCGAGAAGATCTTCAACGGATGCCCACGCTTCAAAGATAAGTCTTCCTCTTTCTTGTGGATGACTATTTTCATGTATTCTTATTGTAATCTTCTTGTAATGGAGTAGATCCTTGAGTTTAGGATGTAGGATGAACATCTATGTGATGATGGTGATGTATAAACTAGTTTATATCATTTTCCCTATTCAATGAAGTGTGTACATTTGTTTCATATGTTGAATGCCTTGAATGTGTTTGATGAAATGTTTGTATGAGCATATATGCATGATTAAGTGGAGTAGATTACTGTGTAGGGGAATCTTAGGATCGTATGACCGGGGTGCCTTGTGACAGAAGGTTAACCTTTAACCGGACCTTCCAAAGTGACCTTTATATGGTGGTAAACTCCCTTAGGGGATAGCTAGCGGCTATTAACGACTAGGAAAGGATCCCTTAATCGGGTGCTCAGTGACAGAGTGTAGTGTACCAGTAGTATACGTTGGGGCGCCCGGTGACAGCGGTAGAGCTAGTCATTACACCAGGCTATCTAGGTACCGTCCTGAACTAGTCATCGTAGCATTAGAGTATCATATTTTAACTCCGACAAAGCCTGACGAGGTCGAGTTGGTGTCTTGGTTAGAATCCTCACAAGGTGGTTAACATTGAGAGTTAGGGAACAAACATAAATTAGGGATATCACCTAGCAGGGATGTAAATCTGAAATTCTAAACTTATCCATCTCACCTATAAGTCTCAAGTCAATCTCTCTCTTTTGCTACCACATCCAATCACAATCCTCAACCATTCCGTTTCCTTTTGAGTCTAGACAAATATCTTAGTGACATCACTATAGCTAACACACAGTCCCTGTGGTTCGATATCTTTTTATTACTTGACAACAACCGTACACTTGTGGTTCACATCAGCTCCCTGCACACTTAGATAAACATATCAGTCTAATATACACACTTAACTTGAACCTAGTTCCATTATCAAAACTTAGATTCGATCTGCTGGTGCTCCCTGCACCAACACGGGCTCCTTCGTCGACAAGGTTGGTTGGTACTGGAATTTCTTCTTTGGCTAGATAGCATCCAGCCTACAACAATGTGGTACATCCGGTATATATGCATTAGAGTCAAGAGAGAGGTTGAAATCAACTTTTTTCTTTCACACTTGCAAGGATAACTTATGATTTTTGACGTCGATTGTTGCCTCAACTGTGGCTAGAAATGGCCTTCCCAAAATAATGGGAATCGACGGATCTTCCTCCATGTCTAGCACAACGAAATCGGTTGGGACTGTGAATCCTCTGACTTCTACTGGCATATCTTCAAATATACCCATAGGATATCGACATGAATGGTTTGCTAGTTGGATGGCCATGGTGGTGAGCTTGAGGTCCGTGAATCCGCATCTTTCGCTTGTAGAATATGGGATGATATTGACGCTTGCTCCGAGATCACAGAAAGTCCTACCAATAGAAATATCACCAATCTTGCATGGAATGATAAAGCTACCTGGGTTCTTGAGCTTTGGAGGAGATTTGTTGTTCAGAATTTTAGCACTTACTTCCTTTGTAAGCATTACAGTATTCTTAACCCGGGTGATATCTTTAGTGGACATAAGCCCCTTTATGAATTTAGCAAACTTAGGCATCTCGATAAGGGCATCGAGAAGGAAAATGTCCAACGTTATGTCCTTCACCCTGTTGTAAAGCTTCTCAAATTCCTCATCCCTTTCTTTGTATAGTAGCCTTTGCGGGAAAGGTATGTTCCTCACATATGGTTTTTTTGTTGGGGCTTCAGCGGGCGTAGCGGTCTCAACTTCCTCCAATGTGTCCTCAATAATTGGTGCTGAGGAAGGAAGTTGCTCGGTGGCTGGAGTGAGTGAAATACCTTCCAAAGGAGTGGGCTCTAGAGGTTCTTTACCCTTCAAAATCCGTCGACTCCTAAGCTCTATGGCTTTGCAATGCTCCATAAGGTTGAAGTCTGGTTTGCCCGGGAGTGCACCCACTGTTCTGGAGTAGAGGGAAGAGCTAATCTGAATAATTAGAGTCTCCTGCATCTTCATCTTCTTGTCATGGTCGTCTAATTTCTCGTTAACCTTGACGATGTCGCTTTGAAGTTACTCTAAAATTTTCAATATTTTCTGGGTGTCGGTTGTATCCTCACTTTGTTTGGGCGCATTCTGATAGGAAGGTCCTTGATTATTGCGGTAGGAAAAGTTAGGGTGATTCCTCCAACCCGGATTATAAGTATTCGAGTATGGGCTATTTCTTTGATTATATGTGCCAACTGCATCGCACTATTCATATTAGGCAATCTGGGCTTACAGTGCTTCCACTTGG
>NC_133870.1:1348613-1353610 GCF_044706935.1 Curcuma longa | reverse complement strand
TTCTTCACACCTGCCTGCGGCCCAGCCACTTGAGGTCCATTCACCTTCTTTGCCGAATCGGTTGGTCTCTTCCTCTTCTTTCCTGCCTTTTGGCTTAGAAGCAGAAACCTTTTCAGCAATGTGAACTTGAGAACTTTGATGAAATAGCCCTTCTGCCGCCTGGAGTTATGTCAGAAGTTCTGCCAATGAATAATTCCTCTTATTCATATTGTAGTTCAGGCGAAACTGCTCAAAACTCTTGGGTAGAGATTGAAGAATGATATCGACCTGGGTTTTCCTATCGATTTCAGCTCCAAGGACTTCTATCTCATTTAAATGAGCCATCATCTTGAGGATGTGATCTCTCACGGGTGTCCCCTCAGTCATGGTGGTCGTCATCATGTTTCTCATAGCCTCTTGCCTGGTAGCCCGACTTTGATGTCCGAAGAGTTCCTTGAGATTGAACATCATGTCATAGGCAGAAGTCATGGCCTAATGCTGATGTTGCAGTACATTTGACATAGATGCCAAGATGTAACATCGCGCTATCTCATCCGCCTTAACCCATTTCCTATGTCTTTCCATCTCCTCTTCGGTAGCATCCCTTTCAGGCACGCTAGAGCAAAGTTCGTGAAGCACAAACTTGTACCCTTTAGCAGTTAAGACAATGTCCAAGTTCCTTTTCCAATCAATGTAATTGGAACCAGTAAGTTTATTTTCTTTTAGAATTACAGCAAGTGGGTTGAAAACCATACTGAATTCCTGAGAATCATAAATTTATTACTTGGTCAGAAAACTTTAGAATTTTAAAATTATATTGATTCCTCAAATAATATAACTTAAATTCACCAACACCTCAAACACCGGGAATTTTGTATGCCACGATCGTGTGGACGTATACGAATTCTAGCATTCATAAGAGGAGGTTTTACCTTTTAATTTTATTATCTCTAAGATAGATAAAATTAATAGTTAGTTTACTTTGGTCATACAAATAATAGCAGTGACTCTGATGGGGAGGATACTATTAGATGCATTCTAAGTGTGTATCATTACTTGATACTAAGTCCATTATTTAGGATTGTGCCCCTTCAGATGGAGAAGATCACACACTCTTAAATAATTTCCTATAATCATCCATAAAGGAAGTTTGATCTAGTGATCTATAAACAAACTCATCCGATGGGGAGGAAGGCACTCAGAGCCAACACGCAAGTTTGAATGCATCACTATCAAACCAGTAATGGAGACCGCGAGATTAAATTAATAATTTCCTCTCCCACTTAGTTATTTTAATTTGAGGAATTTTAATTATGTACGCATATATAATAATTCAAAAATTGGTTTCCAGGCCGTGGCAAGGCACAATGGCCTTCTTGGTTATCGGAGCATCGACCACTTTCTTAGACAAAACCAATTTAGGAATCCATTAAATTATGCATACATAATTTCCTTTCAATCATGCGACCATATATAAAGCATGGAAAAAATTATAGCCTAACATGCATCCATATATATAAAGCATGAAATAAAAGAGCATATAAAACAGCATAAAAGACAATAAATATGAAAATACTAAATTTCCAACTATTATAGCCTTTTCAGAATTTGCCGTTCTTCAATATGCCTCCTGTGGATGTTGTTGCGTCCATCTTGCTTCCTTTTCTGCTGCGCCTCCAGTTATCACCACGCCAAGGAAAAAGTCCAAGCAGCAACAACATAAAATAAAATTTACATTTATCGATCCTACACTCCGTGAAGGAGTTTACATGTATTCTAGATCGAACAGTAAATCTACTGTTGGTGCAATTGTGCCCCAAGTGATTGGATTTTAATGTTTGGATAAAATGAGTTTAAGTTAGGCAATGCGTTGTTATCTAACATGTGTCGTTTGAGTCCACAGGAAAGCCCAGGAGTGGAGACCTGGCAATTGGTGAAGTCCCGGAGGCGCGGCCTCTTGGCAAGGATGAAGTCCCGGAGGCTCTTGGCAAGGATGTCTTAGCACGATGAAGTCGAGGGAAATGTCTCAAGCTAGTGCAAGGAAGAGCACGAGGCTTGTGGAAGACGTTTGAAGGCTTGCATCAAGGCTAAGGAGTGAAGAGAAGCTGAAAAGGGAAGTTTTCAGCTCTGGCAGTCGACTGGCCCTACCAGCAGTCAACTGATGGTGATCCGGAGCACACACAGACAATCACAGAAAAATCAATCGAGTTGACAGTCGACTGGAGCAGTCGATTGGCCATGGAGCAGTCGACTGATATACTGCCGTTGGGGTGACAGCTGGCAAATTAAATGCATATTTAATTCCTGTTGAAGCCCATCAGTCGACTGGCCCTAGTAGCAGTCGACTGGTGCACTGAAATTTATAAAAAGAGCGGTCAACGTCGCAGAGAAAAGAACATCATTATTCATCTTCTTTACTGCTCTCTGACATCTGTAAAAGCTCTTTTCTTCCTCTCATACTTCATTAAAGATCTTGTACGAGGAAGACATCGTATTGTGAAGGTTTCTCCGCCTTCGAAGTGTGATTCGAGAAGGAGGTTTTTCTCATAGTGGAATCATTGACTGTGTGTGTGGATCCTTGGATTAGTCACCCGTAGAGGTGGATACCAAGTAAATCGATCGGGTTAGCGTTTGGTTCTTTGCTATTTATCTTTATATTTTTGCTTCCGCTAACAAATTTGCAGAGAAAGTCAAAAATCGCTATTCACCCCCCTCTAGCAAACACACCGATCCTAACAAGTGGTATCTGAGCGAGGTTCTTTTCGGAAGATCCAACATTCAACCGAAACACAAATGACGTTTCAAGAGGGATACAGCACCGCATGACCACCGTACTTCGACGACAATGATTTCACATATTGGAAAGGTAGAATGGAATATTACTTAATGAACGATATTGAAAATTAGTTTAGTATTGTAGATGATTTCGAAAAACCGACGGATGAGTCTGGAAAACCCCTACCTACAACGAGTTGGACAAAGGAGATATGCAAAAAGGCACAAACAAATGCAAAGGCCACAACCACCTTGCAATGCGGACTATCAAAAGATCAACTGAGCAAGGTTGGACCTTTCAATTCGGCTAAGGAACTCTGGAAGAAACTCATTGAACTCAACGAGGGTTCAAGTGAATCTAGAAGAGCAAAGAAGGATCTTCTAGTTGGACAACTCCAAAATTTCACCATGAGGCAAATTGAGACCGTGAGTCAAATGCATGGACGATTCAAAGAGGTTGTAAACGGTCTACATGTGATAGGTGAGAAATTGGACAACCGGGACTTAGTAAGGTACGTGATGGGTTAAGATTTTATTGCATGTTATGGATTTAATTTGGATTTCTACATGAAAATAAAATGCTAAATGATATGAATTGATTGCAATTATAAAATATTGTTTGTTTTGGCAATTAATTCTAATTTCTGTGATTTTACGGTAAATTTTGAGTTAATTAAGCTTGATTGTGTGTAGGGTCCAAATTGAACCATGATTGAGTCAAATTGAGCCAAGTCAAGTCAAAATTGTTGATTCGATGGATTACAAACGCCATGATCAAGATTTGAGTCGAACCGGAGTCGAATTGGAGCTAAATTGGGCTTGATTTGGAGCTGAACCGGCTGAAATGAACTGAACCGACGCTGATTTGGAGTTGAACCGACCGAATTCGAATCGTAGCTTTAAAGAGAAAGATCACTGTAGCGTTTCACGTAACTCCTGTAGCAGCATCTTCTTCATCAATTTCCTTCCGTTTTTCTTCGATTTTCAAGCCAGATCTCCAGATTCTTCCTTCCAAGTCAATCTCTAGCTTCTAGAGATCAACTACAAGCTAAGTTTGGGGTTAAATCACAGTTGGAAAAGCTCGGTGAGGGTTTCATCAGAGTCTTTTCTCCGCCGTGAATTTCAGATGGTTTTTCTTCGATCCAACTCGATCGGAGCAATAAAGGGCATTCAGAGCGTTCCTTGAAGGTTTTTTAGGGTTCCTGATCATTTCATTGATCGCAATTCGAAGAATTCCAGCTGAATCATCAAGTTTAGATCTAGTTCTGTTCGGTGTTTCGCAAGGGCGTTCCCTGTTGCTGATCAGATCCAATCTAGCTTAAATCGAGCTGAGTTTTGAAGTTGTGTTTCTGGAATTCTGATCCTTGATCAGATCTTGTGTGACAGCAAGATTAGAGTTGAATTTGGAGGGAAGATCTGAACATCTGTTTTTCTTTTCAGAATTTTGCTATTTCGTTCTATTTTGTTCATTCTGCAAATTTCACTTCTGAACATTTACCAATTCGTGTTTTAAAGTTGTTTGATCATTTAGTTTTGCATTGTTTAGATCTTGTTTCGATTGTCCGATCATTGATTTCAATCTCTGAGTTTCCTGTTCAGTTTCAATCACTGTTCCGTATCAGGTTAATTTGATTTTATATCAGATTGCTAGATTGCTTAGTTTAAGCATTGCTGTTAGTTACTTGAATTTGGTTATAGAGATTATATTGTTGTTTTGCAATGAGAGTGTGTTCTACAATTGGAATTGAATTTTGTTAGAAGTTCTATTACTTAATCATGGTTAGAGATAGTTGATTTCAGAATTGAGTTAATCTTTTGAACCTTGCATTTGGTCCCATAGACTTTGGTTGTGACTTCCTATAATCTGAGGAATTGGATTTCTTGCATTTAGATGTTAAATTCCATTGCTAGCTAGTTTAGGTGTTATTTCTTAATTTTGAATTCATTGCATTCTTAGGTTTATTATGATATCTTGTTTCAACAGTTTCAATTCTAGATTAGCACATTGCACTTTATTCATTTCCTTATCCTGAATTTACATTTCATTGAAAACATCAAAACCCCAATCTATATTTGAAAACCCAAAAATAGAACGACATCCTAGCTTGATTCATACAAATCTTCTACTAGTCCTTGGAAAATACGACTCGTGGCCCCTATATTACGTTTGTTTGTGAGCTAAGGGTTTTCGATTATAAATTCTAATTTGATGCTCATTCGTGACATCATTTGTGGGATTATCA
>NC_133870.1:1346215-1348513 GCF_044706935.1 Curcuma longa | reverse complement strand
GTAGAAGTTGTCTGTTCAGGAGGAACATGAGAAGCTTAAGCCCATCGAGAGACCAAAACCAATTCCTCCTCGAGGTCCCTACTGTAGCCTCTGGAAATCCTCGAATCCACCTCAGGAAGAATTCATGGAGACCTTCGGAAGAATTATTGAAGACCTCTCGGAGACCTTCGGAAGAATTCTTGAAGACCTCAGAAGACCTTGGAAGACATCCGGATGAATTCTGAAAGAATTCTAAAAAGAATTCTATGAGAAATTTCAGATAGGAAATTCTTATTTATAAAAGAAAATTTCTGGAATTTTATTTAGAATTTTTTCGGGAAAAATTCAAATAAGAAAGAAATTTTTTTATAAGAATTTCCGCTAAGAAATTTCGTCTCTTCTCGTACAAAATTTTATTATAAAATTTTGTGAATTAATTTTGTTAAATTAACAAAATATTAATTATGAAATCTCGTTAAATATAACAAAATTAATATAATGGAAATTTATTAAAAAGATAACAAATCTTATCCATTGGATTTTATTAGATTTGTTCTAATAAAATCTTATAAAAAGATTTATTTCTAAATAAATCTAGATAAGATAAGGTTGTTAGATTCTTTCTAATAAAATCTTATTAAGAGATTTATTTCTAAAATAAATCTAGATAAGATAAGTTTATTAGATTGTTTCTAATAAATTCTTCTTAAAGATTTTATTAGATCTTTTCTAACTAAATCTGGATAAGAAAATTTATTAGAATCTTTCTTAAATTTCCATGATGGCTTGGCTATATAAAAGGAGGTTTAGAGGAGGCAAAACATAACACAACAATTGGTGTTGCTCCTCCTTAGGGCCGGCGGCAAGGATCAATCTCCTCCCTTGATCTTCTTCCACCGCCCCACCCCTTTCCTCCCTTTTCCTTTAGGGTCGGCGCCCCTAGATCTCTTCTCCCTCTCTTCTAGTTTCTTGCTAGGGCCGGACAACAAAGGTTTCATCCTTGGTAAGGGCCGGCGGCATTGAGAAGAGCAAGTAGAAGGGAAAAGAAGGAAGAAGAAGAAAGGAAAGGTTCTAGTTTTCTTGCCATCGGAAGAGAAGAGTTTTAGAGGAATCATCTCGAAGGATCGTTGTCCACACAACGTTCGAGAAGAGGAGAGGACATACAGCAGAAGATCAAGGGGTCATCTACTCCTTCTAGACATCCCGAAGAAAAGGTACAAGTTTATTGTTTCCGCTTTAAATAAATTGTTCCTTTTATCTTGGATCCTGTAAACCAAACACAAGAGCCCAATGATCTAAATGCGTTGATCAAACTTTGGTTTGATTAACTATGAGGGCAACTTAAATCCGTTTTAAAAAAAATTTTATTCTGCAAGAATTCACCGGAACGGGTTTCCTAGTGTTTCCCATCAAGCACCCCGGTCATACGATCCTAAGATTTTCTTAAACCAAAATTTATCCTCATAATCATGCATATGCGCTCACACAAATATTTCATCAAACACGCACAAAACACAACATACATAAAGCAAATGTAAACATTTCATTGAACATAGAAAATGACATAAACTAGTATCATACATCTATCATTACACCTAGATGTTCATCCTACATCCTAGAATCTAAGCGTTCTACTCTATTACAAGAAGTTTACAACAGGAAGAGATGAAAATACATTTTCCATCCTAGAAAAAGGAAGACTTATCTTATGTGTCGTCTTCTTCCCTTGCAAACTCCTCGTTCTGGTGGAATAGATGGACTGATGTAGCTGAAAAGGACGGATGGATCGACGATTCATGCTCCAAATGGCATTTTCGGTGCCTCCTCTTTGACTCCCAGGTCTCTCCCCCAAGGGCAATTAAAAGGGTTTTATAGGTCCCCCCTATTCACCCTTCGCCACACGGCCGTGCATAACACGGCCTGGGGTACACAACTGACACAGCCCCCGTCACACGGCCGTGCCTAGTAGGCACGACCATGTGTAGTCGCCATTTGGGGCACGGCCATGCCTGTGAGGCACGGTCTTGCCATGTTGCAGCGTGGAGACACGACCATGTCTAGGCGTGGCACATGAACCTTCTTCTGTGGTCGGAGACACGATCATGTCTGGTGGGCACGACCATAAGAAGTCGCTCTCTGTTTGGTAGAGCACGACTGTGCCTGTAGGGCACGACCATGGGCTAGGCGTGGATTGCAGAATGAAGGCACGACCGTTCCTAGCGGGCACGACCATGTGAAGTTGCTGCTCTGTGTGGGCACGATAAGGCACGACCATGCCTGGTGGGCACGGCCGTGGGAAGACTCTGCTCTATGGCTAAG
>NC_133870.1:1335037-1346201 GCF_044706935.1 Curcuma longa | reverse complement strand
GGGAGCCTCTAAAACACCCCGAATAACCTCTAGACACGTCCAAATGCACTCCAACTTGGTTCAACTTCATGGCTCCTTAAGTTTCCTACAAAAATACATCAAAAAATGTTAGATTGAACCCAAAATTTGTAGGAATAAGAAATAGCATCCAAAATACGTTCCTACTCGCAATATGTGTTAATACTCAATAGTTACGCAATGAGAGGGTCAAAATATCAAGTTTTAGAGGCAAAATAAACTATGAAAATGGTGTTATCACCTGCCTCATAGCCACGCCCCTGCCTTGCTCATAGGCACGCCCTTGCCTCAAAGGCACGCCCCTGCCTTGCCTCTGGCACCCCCTGCTTGGACTGCATCTGGAAGGTGGGCATATTCGTGCCATTTAATTCATCATAGAGTTGGAACTAGTCAAAATACTCTGAATGAAAGTTGTAGATCTTGAAGTTGGATCCATTTTGATATTTTGCACGACCCATGGTTCAATCGGAGCTAAAAGTTATGTCCATTTTACTTTTAGTCTGCAGAGCAGTCCGGATGAGACACGGCCATGTTCGAGCCCTGTAAAGTGAGGCACGGCCTTGGAAATAATGAGGCACGGCCTGCCTCATAGGCAGAGGTCCCTCTTCTGTAGAATAAGCATGCCCGTGCCTATTGGGCACGGCCTAAAGTGGGTGCCCTTCTGTTGGATCAACACGACCCGGAGTTGGAAGTATTCTATGGAAGAGGCATTCCCATGCCTTTTAGCATGGCTTAGAGGAGGAATCCTTGGGAACGCCCTGAAGTAAAGTTGTAGATCTTGAAGTCCTCTTCAATTTGGTATATGGAACATCCTATGGTTCTATCGGAACTAAGAGTTATGGCTGTTTTACTTTTAGTCTGCAGAGCAGTCCAACTAAGACACGGCCATGTTTTCAACCCTGGAATGATGAGGCATGGCCGTGCCTCACAAGGCACGGCCGTGGCAAGTTGAGGCACAGCCTGGGGAGGTCAAACACGACTCCGAGAGCCTCCAAAACACTTCAAATGACTTCCAAACTCATCAAAATGTGCTTCAATCTCTATTCCTTGCTCCACCATCAATAATGCATCGTTTTGGCTCAAAATCGCATCCTGTCAAGCAAAATATACCAAAAGCAGATCTCCGAGTAAAAATGTAGAAAATGCAATTATAAAAGAATAAGGTGTGACAAAGTGTAGCATATGCAATCAATCACAAGTAGATGAGCGTTAAAACAAGGCTAAAAATACTATATGATCTACGCTCATCAGGTAGGGCTTAGGTTGCTTGCATATTTGTATGCTTATCTTGTAGGAACCAGGAGCTGGAAGCAAGATATAGAAAGCATAAGTGGAGCAAATAAAGGTAATCGGACCAAGTCTAGGGTCAACTCAGGTCAAACCCGAGTTGACTAAATCCAGACGCCCTAATGATTTCCAGGCGCCTGGATGGTCTAGGCACCTCTATCTCTTCTAGGCTCCCCGATCTAGAAGAATCAGCCCAGATAAGATCGAAAAGATCGGATCAGATCAAATCTTATCTAGGCGCCTGAATAAGAATCTAGGCGCTCGGAAGGGGCTATATAAGGAGGCTAAACGTGCACCACAAGGGCACAACTTCTCTATGTCATCCTTTTCATCCAGTAGTGCTTCTGAATGTGAATGGGGCCAGACTCGTACAACCGGAGAAGTTCTCAGAGGAGTGCGCGACGCTCAGGACTTCCGGATCGACTTCGACACAAATTGTTTGGTTATTTTTCTTACATTGATTATTTGGACTATAAGATAGATTTCTCCGCTTCTGAATAAGATTTGAAAAGGAGACCAGCAGTGGATGGGTGTCTCCCGTACATAGGTCTTGGATGTACTAACCTTGAGGGGTTAGGAACCTAGTAAATCCGCTGTCCTTGTATGTTTATCTAATTCCGCTACTTAGTTATCTTTGATAGAACGAACGAACGACGGGCGTGCTATTCACCCCCCCTTCTAGTGTATCTCACAGATCCTATAAAGTCTACCTATGATAGTGACTAGTCTTAATAAGAAGTTAGGCATGGGTAAGCCAGTAGGTTAGATCAACAAGATAAGGCTTAGGGGTTAGCCTAGTAGGTCAGACAGACTATAGGTAGGCTTTGGTTCCTTTATTTATGTGCATGCTTATCTTATAGGAACTAGGAGCTGAAAGCAAGATAGAAGAAGCATACGAGGAGCAAACAGAAGTAGTCAAACCAAGTCCGGGGTCAACTCAAGTCAAACTCAAGTTAACTAAATTAAGACGCTCGGATGTTACTCCAAGCGCCTGGACAATCTAGGCACCCGGACAATCCAAGCGCCCCTTGATGATCTAGGTGCCCAGATCAAGAAGAATCGACCCCGATAAAGACCAAAGAGATCGGATTAGATCGAATCCAAGCACCCAAATAAAAATCCAAGCACCAAGAAGGGTCTATATAAGGGGTCTTAGCGTGGTGCACCAAGCATATCCTAATCTTCACTACTCTTCATTTTGTGGTGCTGTCAAACACGACCAATGCTTTACTTGTGCAATCGGAGAAGTTCCAGGAGGAGTACACTGTGCTCAAGACTTCTAGATCTGCCCAACTGGTGTTATTCTTATTTTTATTTAAAGTCTTACATTCTTGTATTTTATATTTTTATTATTGGACTGTAAGATGAGTTTCTCCGCCTCTAGTCAAAGGTTTGAAAAGGAAACCATTAGTAGATAGGTGCCTCCTATATATAGGCTTTGGATGTACTAACCCTGGGAGATTATGAATCAAGTAAATCCATGAGTCTCCTGTCTTATTTACTAATTCCACTGCAAATAAAACTAATAGAAAGAATAAACAAATGAAAGCAATGAGTGTTATTCACCCCCCTAGTGCACACACTGGTCCTACAATTGGTATTAGAGTAGACCTGCTCTTGATAGGAGTAACCACCACAGGAGCAAGACGACAAAGAGGGTGGGGGAGCGAGGTAAAAATTTTACTATTCATTTTAAATTGCATATAATATGTTTTAAGTACAGAAAGAGAGGACACTATAAAAACTAGTGTCCTACACGTAAGACTCGGATGATACTAATAATAGTGAAGGAGCAACTAATACTAGGAGCCTAGAGGAATAAAGAGCACATCACTTACTTCAAGTGCCAAAACCGCAAACACTACAAGAATTGATGTCTGGAGAAGAAGACAGAAGCAAAATCAAAATTAGAGAATACGATTCCGATAAGTTTGTTTATTTATGAAAATGCCCCTAGGGTTTTGCATAATAGAGTTATATTTTTTTGTAAATTTAGATAAGTTAAAAAATATGAATTTAACCAAGTCAAACTTGACTAATAAAAATTTAAATAATTTGATAAATTTAAAATTATTCAACTTGACTAATTCAAATTTAAATAATTTGATCAATTCAAATAATTTATAAAATTTAAAATTAAATATAATTAATAATATTAATCTGAAAAAGTCAATTAATTCTAAAATTTAATTAATAATAATAATAATTTAAAATTTTAAACTTAGATATTATCAACAATTAAAATACATCTAACTTAATAAATTCAAAATAAATTATAATTTGACTAATTTGAATTTAATAAATTCAAGCATTAATAATTAAAATTTAACTAATCTATATTTAATTCAAATAAATAAAAAAATTAGACTAATTTTTTAACCTATTTAACTAAGATAATTCACAAATAAATAATTTAATTTTAATCAATTTAATAAATCTAAAAATTAATAATAATTCAATCAAATAAGATAAAATTAATAATCATCAATATAAATTAAATAAATAAAATTTAATTAATAGCTCAGAATTAAATAATTAAGATAATCCTAATAATAAAATAAATTCAAATCCCACTAAGATAAATACAAAAATTAATAATTTAATCAATAAAAATTTAAAATTAAATCTTAAAAATTCTTATACTAAATTTAAAACTTTAAAAATAATCATTTAAATTTAAATACTAAAAATATAAAATAAAAATAATAAAATCACCCATGTATCATTTAATTATTAAATAATTAATAATTCTAAAAATTTAAAATTAAATCTAAAAATTTAAAATTAAATACTATAATTAATTAAACTATAAATTTTAACAAGTGAAATTTAAATCATAAAAACTCAAATTTAAATAATAAAATTAATTATCATCACCATTAATTATGGAACATAACTTAATTTAAATTTAAAATTAAATCTCATACCTTAAAATTTTAAAATTTAAATTAAAAATTCAAACAAATATAATTAAAATCCATAAACTTAATTATAATAAAATACTTATAATTATAAAACTAATTTAAAATATTGCCAAATAAAACTAAAAACTTAATAAAATTCAAAGTGTGTCAAAGTGGGTTGGCACATTCGCGGGTCCATAAGAAATATATCAAATTGAGAATTTGATATATTATTAGAAATTAAAAATTAACTAACTTGATTGAATCATGCATATCAGTCATGTACATACATATATTTTATTTTAAATGCACATAAATACCATATCATCTTGTTTACTTACTACTTAATCTAGAATGGTTAGTTAAAGACATAAACGCGTATCTGATGACATCCCAGTTCTTCACGGGTTGTTGATGAGTTAGGTTTTATTGTATTTTGTTGATTCATTTTGGGTTTTATGTGAACAATTAATTTCTTAATGGATATAATTGGATTGCATTTGTGGTATGTGGATAATTAGATGATTGATTATAATTCTGTGATTTTAATGGTTAATTTAGTATTAATTGATTTTAATTCTTTGTAGGACTCAACTGGAACCACGATCAAGTCAATTGGGATCAAGTCAAGCCAAGATTGATCAAATTCTTTTGAAACAAACTTCAAAATCAAGACTAGAATTTAATTTGAGTTGAACCCATGTGAATTTGAGTCGAACTGGAGTTTAATTGGAGTTGAACCGGCTTGATTTGAGTTGAACCAACATTAAACCACAGTCGAACCTGATTCAAACAGTGACCGAACCAGCCCGCACAGTACCCCATTTTAACGAGGAATGAACAGTAATCGCGACATCAACACTATAGCATCTTCGTTCTCGTGATTTCTTATATCTGTTTCTTAGATTTAGAGCAGAGATCTTCAGTTCTTCTTCTTCCAAATCAATTCCCAGCTTCCAGAGACGACCACGATCTCAGTTTGGTAATCAATTGGGATCGATTTCTTCTGTTGAGGGTTTCATCAGAGTTTCATTTTCGCCGTGGATTTCAGCTGATTTTTCTTTGATCCAACCTAACAGGAGCAATCAAATCATTCGGAGGGGTTCTTTGAAGGATATTGATGGTTCCTGAGCATTGCATTGATCGCGATTTGAAGAATTTTTAGTTGGATGTTTAGAGTCTGGATTTGCCCTGTTTGGAGAAGTTCTTGAGGGTTTCAGGTGCTTCTTTGATTGGATTTGATCCAGATCAGTCGAGTTGAGCTAAGTGTTGTCTTTTGGGATTTCTAATCTTATCAGATCTTGTGTGACGGCAAGATAGGAGTTGATTGGAGGGAATATTCTAGATCTGAATTATGATTTTTGTTTCTATTGCTGATTTCATTCTGTCATTTCATTTTTGTAAATTTCATTTCTGAACATTGATATTCTTGTTCTTGAATTGCTTGATTAGTTTAATTTGAATTGTTTAGGTGATTTCTTTGTTAAATCTCTAATTCCATTAGTTAAAGTCATTTACACAAATTCTGAATTTTGCTTCGTTGGTTACTATTGTGTTTCAGTTTGATACTGTTCCATATCAAGTTTATCAGATTGAATTTATTTAGATTAGGTGTTAGTTGCATCTGTTAGTTAATTGCATGTGATAGTTAGATTGCATCTATGTTTTGCAAGCTAGGTTGGTTTCTTTATAATTCCATTTCATATTTTAGTTAACTTTTCCCTTAGTTCTAGTTGTTGATTTCCTTAAGTTTTTGTCTAATTTGATTTGCAATACATTTTACATCTTAGTTACTAATTTTAATAACTTGTTACAGTTCTAATCATTGCATTTTAGATTCATAAACATTAGTTGAATTTCAAATTCTATGAATTGAGTTGAATTGCATTTTCATGTTTGATTTAATACCTTGTTCCAATAGTGCATTCTTAGATTAGCAAAATTTGCATTCTGTTCTATTTGTTGATTTTAAATTTACATTTCATTTGAAAAAAATACCAAAACCCCATTTACATAGAAAAACCCAAAAAGAACGACATCCTAGCTTGACTTAAATAATTTTTTACTATTCCTTTGCAAAATACGACTCGTGACCCCTATACTTCATTTGTTTTATGAGGGTTTTCGATTATAAATTTTAATTTGAGGTTCACTCGTGACACTAGATGTGGGCACTATCAAATTTTGGCACCATTGCATAAGTAGTATTATTTTTGAGCTATTCTTATTTTTCTTTTTTTTGATCATTGTTGGTTTACAAAATATATGGAACTTCATTTTATCAACAACCACTTTTCAACAATTTCAACAGCAAAATTTTTATTTGCAAGAACTTTATCAAGGTTTTCAACAACAATTTCAAAGTGGGCAGTCTCCATATCAATTCAACAACCTTATCAAGGTTTTCAAAACGTGGATCAACAATTTCAGTATCAAAATCAAAATTTTCAGCACTCTTATCAGCTACCACAACAATTTCAATAAAATTACAATAATTTTTAGCCACAATGTCATCATTCATAGCCTCAATACTCAAACTTCGAGCAACAACAATTTCAAGCTTCAATTTAGAATTTTCAATAATTTTATAGCAATATTCAACAGCCAACAAATCAGAGTTTGCAAACCCATAATTCTCAGCATTCTACATCAAGTTTTCAAGAAAATATTCAGTATCAAAATCAACCATTGCAACCCCCAAATCAATTCCAACATCAATCATTTCAAAGTGGACAGATTTCACAGAATTTTTAGTAGCCCATCTCTTTTCAAGATCAACAAAATTCAAATTCAAACCAAGAAGATTATGGGAGTTCTAGTGAGCTTATTCAACAACAACAAGAACTTGAGGAGATAATGTAACAAATTTTACAAGAACAATAAATCTTGCTACAACAAAGTCAACAAAAGGATGATTCTGCTCTACAAAACATTGAAAGACAAATTGAACAATTTACAAGTAGAATGAATCAAATGCATGATCAAGTATCAAGTCAACTACTTTCTCAGACAATTCCAAATCCTGAAGAAAATTTTAGTGAAATAATTTTGAAGAGTGGGGAGTTTATTTCAAGTCCAAGCACTCAAAATTTAAATTTCATGAAGAAATTTTAGCAACTAAATTTCCAATCCAAATCAGCCTTGAAATGGACTTTACAGCAGTGAATTGTGAACCAAGTACATGCCCGATTTATTCATCAATTGATCCTACAAATTTGGTTGAAGAACAAGAAGAAAATAACAATTTTAGCGACCTCACAGTAAACATAGAGGCACAGGTTGATTTTAGTTTGGATGATGGAGAGGATGCATTGACTATTAAGGAAGCTGATTTGGAGTCTAGTTTTGATTCACTTACAGTTGGAGATGACCACATGAGTGTAGGGGATTGTACTGAGCCCCAGGGACCACCATTATTGATTGATGTATCAGAGGATAGGTATGAGATTGTAGGGGATTGCACTAAGCCCCAGCGATCACCCATATATATTGAAGCAGTCACAGTTGGAGTTGAAGCTTTTACCAGATCATTTTAAGAATGACTATTTGGAAGAAAATTAAAGTCTACCAGTCATTATTGCCCAGGATTTAATGTCAGAGCAAGAAGAAAAATTATTGCAAGATCTAAGGCAGCAAAGGAAGCTATTGGATGGACATTGGATGATATGATTGGTATTAATCCTACCATTTGCTTAAATAGAATTTATTGGGAGAAAAATGTGAAATCATTCAGAAAACCACAAAAGAGGCTAAAACCATTAATTTGAGTGTTGTGAAGAAAGATGAGTTGGTGCCTATAAGACTGAAAAATGCATGGATATACAAGATTCTTTTGATACAAAGTAAGGCTTAAAGGGATTAAAGGTTTATGTCCACCGGCTAAAGAAATATTTTTGAAGAACTAAAGGAGCTAGAGGTGGATGATTTGGACACATGGATACTATCTACCCAACTTGAAGGGGAGTTTTTCTATCTTACACTTTCTTTTCATTGTTAATATCATCTTTTATTTTTTTTTCATTTTTCATTTTTCAATTTTAGATCAGTAGCAATATTTCATTTTCATGAGCATTTTGGTTTGAAATAAAATCTTGAAGTTCACTTCATGCATAGCTTGGTTTAAGGAATAAGTGTATCCCCCCTAGTTATTCTTTATATCATCTTAGGGCCTATGAAAGTGAGTTAAATTTGATTGATTATTGTTGGAATTTAAGTTTATGGATGAAAACTTTTGGACACTTGAGTTACCCTTAGTAATGGAGTCTAGAGTGATGAAATTGAGATAGTGTAATTTTTCTACCTAGTGAGGTTTATACCCTATTTGTGTGATGCACTTATGTGATTGTTACTCTAGAACTTGCTTGTGTTCTTTCAAGGCTATATTTTCTATGATGAATCCACATTTATGAAGGTTAATAAATTGTTTCATCACCCATACAATTCATGCTACACTTGTACTTCACACCACTTTTCTTTAATCTTTTTCATCCTAATTTCGGTTCATCCTTCATTCTATTTCGGATGTGGGTATTTTTGGATGTTATTAATGTTTCTTTGCCCAAGATGGTCAAAGATTTAAGTGTGGGGGAGGTGTTCATTATTGTGGAAGTTTTTGATGATACAAGAAAATTTTAGAGTTATTATTCATGGAATTAATTCTACAAGTTTTTGAATGTTTCATTTTTATGAATGAACCTATTGTTTGGACTAAAATTTGGAGTGTTCTAGGCTGAGATGAGTTGAGATCAGATTAGATCAGTGAAGATGGCATTTAATGATGTTTGATCAGAAAAAAAAAGAAGGAAAAAAAATGAGAAAACAATGTGCCAAATAGAGTTGTTTGTGCCAAATGAGTTGAAACAAGGGTGGAGATACAATTTAAATTTGTTTTTAATTCTAAAATTCATTGGATGATGTTCTGGAAACCTAAAATAAAGAGATATGCTCAGAAAAAAAAGATCAAAAGCAACATTAGAAATGATACAACACTTGAGAGGACAAGCAATTGAAGTGGATTTTATTTTGGAAAACTCATAAATGGAGTTAGCAAAAATTTGTATCTCAGCTTTGAAGTTTAATGTTTGATACTTTGAATTCAGAAACTTGAGCTGTAGGTTGGGATTCAAAGGAAATATTGAAAGCAAATAATTCTGGACTAAACTGGATTTGAGGAAAAAAATTTTGGTGAACCTAAGTTTGTGCCAAAGTATCAAGTCTATTGAGCCAGGAATTCACCATAATTTTAAGGCCTATAAATACATAGTTAAATGATACTTTGTTCATGGCCGGAATCTTGATAAATAGGGTTCAAATTTCATCACATTCTAGGTTTTGAAAATTTATACAGGAATTAAACTTGAAATGTGCCAATTCTAAATTTTCAAGGTTTGTAAATTTGTTTTAAGTGTAAATTTACTGAGCTACATTGTTGGAATGTGTTGAGTTTATAAAGCTGAAGAATTCAGAAGCTAAGCTGAGTTGAGAGAAATTTTATGGCCGAAATCAAAGGGAAAAATAGTTTGGTTAAAATTTGTGATGAACTATGATTTTCTTTTTTGTAATATGCTCAGATTGTCTTTAACAAATCAGTTGAAGTTCATGTGAAGAAGTGGGATTGAAGTGTAATAAACTAGGGGCACAAATCAGATTCAAAATTTGCATCATATCAGAAAAAAACAAAAGAGAATCAAATCAGAGAAAAAAATAGCATGTATCAAAGGGAGAGTAGAGTATCAAAAGTTCTGATAAGATGATGAATTCTTGTGAAATTTAATTCAATTCAAGCATCCTTGAGACAACAAGTTGAGAATCTAATCAAGTTTGTTAATGGCAGCAAGAAAAAGAAAGAAACAGTAAAAAAAAAAGGGCAGCCCGGTGCACGAAGCTCCCGCCATGCGGGGTCCGGGGAAAGGATCCATTGTACGCAAAAGAGGCTGTTTCCAGGATTTGAACCGTAGAAAAAAAAAAATCAGAAAATCATGAGAATTCTGTTTTAAATTTTTCAGCTGAATTTGAGTTTTTTTAAGCTACTGATCTGAACTCGAATTGCAGGAAAATTTCATGTTGATGAGCATTAGTAATCAAGCTACAATGTGGAAAAAGAATGGATGAAAAACAATAAGAAAATAGGGAGAAAAAGAAAAGTTTCATATTGATGTTGAATTATTTTTGGAATTGAATGTGCCATTGATACATTGAGATTTCGATTTCATGTGAAGTGAATTTTGATTTCTGATGATTGGTTGCTATTTGTTAGCTCTTGTAAAATTTAGATGTGAAGAAATTGGGTTTGATTTCAAAGGAGAAACGAAAGTGGCACATATCTAGTGAATCTTGAAGCAAAATGAAGGAAGGATGAGAAGCATGTATCAAGGAGAAGAATTCTAGGAGTTTAGATCAGAATTGATTCATGGATTTGAAGAACACACAGAAACAAATAGGATACAAAAGAAATCTTTTAGGAAGAGGGCAAGGGATCATTGATTAGCATTTAATTGTATCCATATCTACCACTACCACCCAATTTCCTTTAAGTTACTTTTTTGAAATTTTCTTTCTACAATTTTTATTTCATTGGTATCAATTCATGATTTCTTTATATCTTCAATATTCCTTAATAGGTGTGGATTCCAAATCAAGAATGGTAGTAGAGAGTAGAAAGCAAGCAAGCCTATTGAAGTGCATGAAACTTGAGTTGCTTGAGTGAGCCCTACTTAACTTTGATCATGAATTAGAATTAGGGTGAGAGCCACTGAATTTATCTATTGAAAACAACCTTGTGAGACTTAGTGTGATACATTTATCTCAATTAATCATGAAGGATGAAACTTACTAGGTGGTTAACTAAGTACAAGAGTCTAGCTCATGGACTTAAGCTTTTGAGACTCTACAACTTTAGATAATTCTCTTTCAATTGTTTCTAATTATGATTGAGGATGAATGACTGAATGTGGCAT
>NC_133870.1:1328066-1334937 GCF_044706935.1 Curcuma longa | reverse complement strand
TAGAAAGGAGTTAATCAAAATAAAAATTAATTTATTTAAACTGCGCATACTTATTATTTGTGTGAAAATTTTGCATGCTTAGTTAGACAAAAATATTATTATCAACTTCATTGCATGCTTGAGTTAATTGTTTATATTTATTCCACTACATTACTTTAGTAATTTCTAGTTTACTTTTAAGCTTGTAAAATTTATAATGCTATGGACCCCCTTTAGCATCGAGTTCGATCCTACCACCATGTCATCATGCTATGTCACTTTGAGCCCCAATTGCCGAACTCTTAAGTGATTAACTGCGTTAGGGTAGATATATCGGTGTATTCTCGAAAGGGAGCATCAAGTACCTTAGGATATATCACTTTCAAGCATGATCTACATTGAGGTAAAAGAGAGATTCACAACTACATTATCAACGATCGTTGTGGTGAAATCAAAATCCCAGAATAGTCTCAAGAACTATTTTTCTCTCTGTCTTTAATTTTAATTTTATTTTCTTAGTTTACTTGCTTTCACAACAATTCTCTTAAATTTGATTCATTTAGATAGCCTTCCATTAGGATCTAATTAACGCTAGAGGAGGGGTGAATAACATTAACAAATATTATATTTTTTGATAGATTGAAAACAAACTTCTAAACTAGAATAAGAGTATGCAGTGGAAAAATAAACTAACTTAATTAATGAAAATCAAAATGAATTAACTAAATGAGATGAAATTTAAAGAATTGAAAAGACTAACATACAAGGTTTGACATGCAATTTAGCATGCAAGATCAATAGATTACTTAGCATAATAAGCATGTAAGAATCAATAGAGTATTTAGCATAATAAGCATGTAAGAATCAATACAAACTAACATGCACAATTAAACTAAAAATTGATTCTTATTTAAAATATCTTCTTTTTAGAAAGCATTTAGAGGTAGAGAACCCCTTTAAAAAGAATCTAAAAATTAAAGCAAAATCAAAGACAATATGTATGACAACTAAAAAGAAAGGTATATTACTATCCATAGTTGTTGATTGTAGTTGAAGTTTATGAGCACAATACGTCAGCATAGAAGCAAAAGAAAAACATGAAAAGTATAACAAAAGTTTGGATGTGTGTAGGATCGGAGAGAGCGCCAGAGGGGGGGTTGAATAGCGCTATCTTGTACTGTTTTCTCAGTTTTCATAAAATCATCATTTCATTCGTGAATTCGTTAAACAAAGATAAGACTTGTAGCGTGCATCTGCTATAGGATCTATCATGTACGCCATGATTTGTACTCGTCCTGATGTCTCGTATGTTTTGAGCATGACGAGCAGATACCAGTCAGATCCAGGTAAAAGTCACTGGATAGCAGTCAAGAATATTCTTAAGTACTTACGAAGGACGAAAGAATATTTCTTGATATTTGGAGGCGATGAGGAGCTAGCTGTAAAGGGTTACAGTGATGCAAGCTTTCAAACCAACAGGGATGATTTCAGATCACAATTAGGGTATGTGTTTTGCCTGAATGGTGGCGTTGTGAGCTGGAAAAGTTCAAAGCAGGACACAGTTGCAAATTCTACAACAGAAGCCGAGTATATTATTGCGTCTGATGCAACAAAGGAGGCGGTTTGGATCGGCAAGTTCATCACTGAACTTGGGGTGGTTCCTAGCATAGCAGACCCTTAGATCTCTATTGTGACAACAATGGGGCTATTGCATAGGCTAAGGAATCTCGCTCTCATCAGCGGACCAAACACATACTACGACGCTTCCATCTCATTCGAGAGATCATCGATAGAGGAGATGTGAAGATATGCAGAGTACCAATAGATGCTAATATCGCAGATCCTTTGATCAAGGCTTTGGTGTTGGTGCAATCTTGCCCCAAGTGATTTGAATTTCAATGTTTGGCTAAAATGAGTTTAAGTTAGGCAATGTTGGTAATCTAACTTGTGTGGTTTGAGTCCACAGGAAAGTCCAGGTTGGAAGACTTGACAAAGGATGAAGTCCCGGAGGCACGGTGTCTCTTGGCAAAGGAGAAACCCTTGAGCCAATTATGTGATGATTGACTAGGACTTTTGTATCATATTCTATTATTAATAAAAGCATGATTTTGGTTATTATGCTTGCTTTGTATTTGTGACAAATAACTAAGTATAATAATGTCCTTGGGTAGCTAGTTCAATCTGTATCATATCGATTGTTTGAATCGATAGTGAGATGATATAGAGAACACTACTCTTAATCATTCCTAGTCAAGCATTGATATTCAGGGACGATATTAATGTGTTGAGACTAGCATGTAGGTCAACTAGATAACTTGATCTCACAAGTCATGGATATGGGATATCGAGTTGACACATGGGTATACATTAGAGAATGTATACTGAATTGACCCGCTATGAGGAAGTTTCATGGATCGTTATATGAATGTCATAAACTTTCTCATGTGACTATTGGTATGAATAGTCCTTAGACCTGAAGTCACTACGGTTCCCTACATAAGGAGTTATATACTTTAGTATCGTCAAACGTCACCCGTAACAGGGTGGACTATAAAGGCGATCACTGGGTATGTAACAAATTATGCGGAGGGATGTGAGTGATGTAGATGAGATCTATCCCTCCCATATAATAGGAGTGATATTTTATGGCCTCTTGATAGAGTAGGACCACGAAATGCATGACCATGCTCAAATGAGTTAATATGAGATATTGAGCTCATTTGCTTGAGTGAGTCTACTTGGGGATCAAGAAACATAAAGATTGATAAGAGGATGACACAGTCTATGCCTCATTGATCAATCTAGATATTAAGGATAGAAGGACATGATCATACATTATAGTAGTCACCGTAAGGTTATGTCGGATCTCGACATTCTTGCCACTTGGGTAGCAATGATACATTGCTAGATGTCACTCATTGTTTATGTTTCTAAAAGGGTTTTAGAAATATTGCCAACGTTGCAAGAACCTATTGGGTTACACACAAAGAACATGATATTTTGGAGACATGATCATCTTAGTTTGACTAAATGAATCATTAGTTGATTGAATGGACTAAAATGAGTTAGACTCATTACTTGGCCAAACTTAAGTTGTACTCAAATTGGTTTAATTTGAGTTAGACTCAAAAGAAACCAATTTAAGAAGTCAAATGCATGCAAATAGGGATTAATGCATTAAATATGATTTCATGCATGAAACCTCCTCAACGTTGCATAAAGTTGAGAAGTTTTCTCAATGTTGCATGCAATACATACAAATAGGGATTAATGCATTAAATATGATTTCATGCATGAAACCTCCTCAACGTTGCATGAATTTGAGAAGTTTTCTCAAAAGAAAGTTGAGAAGTTTTCTCAATGTTGCATGCAATACATGCAAATAGGGATTAATGCATTAAATATGATTTCTTGCATGAAACCTCCTCAACATTGCATGAAGTTGAGAAGTTTTCTCAATAATGCATGCAAGTGGATTAATGCATGCAAGTAGGATATAAGTTCCTCTCAATGTGAGTGAGAGGGCCTTCTTTTCTTTTCCCTTGTCGTGTATGCTTATTCCATTGCTTTTGGCCAAATAGAACTCTTTAGAGGAGAGCCTTAGTGTGGTTGCTAGCACAACCAAAGGTTTTGTCTCCTTCTCCAAGATAGTGTTCGTGTGGATACTGTAGAGGCGCGATCATTCTGATCGTGCTGAGATCCGTCATCAAAGAGTTGCTGTCGGGATTGTGAAGGGCTACGCTACAAGGGTAACTTCTTGACTAAAATGTAGTCAATAGAAATACTTTCTTTATGTATACACATGGATCCTTGGAGGGATCAAAATTTATTTTAACTTTTTTCGCTGCGTTTGCGATTATTTTTCGCAACAAGATCCCTACATTTCAGGCGCCTGGAACTCCTTTCCAGGCACCTCCACGTTGTCTACCGATCCGCCATCAGCGCAGAGCCGACCCGACACTTCCAGGCGGCTGTATTCCCTTTCGGGCGCCTGGGTGTTGACGTGGAGGTTCCGAATGAACTTTAATCGTCGTTTTGTTTATTCGAACCCAGGTGCCTGGAACTAATCCGGGCACCTGGAAGCTGAGGTGTCCCAACCACTGGGACAATACCACCTCACTGCTTTGCTGACCTGGTTCACTGACGTCCGATTACCTGGATCGACAATGGGCGCCTGGACTGCCGGTCACCTGGATTCTAGATAAGGTCGCCCGAAATCAAAGTTCCTGCCCCTCCAATTCTGCATTACAAGTTAGTGCAAAAACTAAAGTAACAGAAAAGGAATAATAGTTTTCTAATTGTTAAGTGGTTTTAACTTCAAATTTCTAGTGAAATCCTGGGTTAGACCGACGCCTACTGTTCCACTCCGGGAATGCGCCCTTACCCAATCCACTCGGGAGAATTTACCTGATTTGCCAACAAGTCCTCCAGACTTGTTGGACTTCTCACTTAGCCTTGATCCTCAACCCCTAGGATTTGCTGCTAGGCCTACTGGTCCACCTGATTGCCTAGACTTCCACCACGCATCTAGTCCTCCTGATTGCCTGGATTTCTTCCATGCATCTGGTCCTCCTGACCTGCCTGGACTTGCACCTGGTGCACTTGATCCTGCTAAGACTTCTGTCTGGTCCTCCAAACCAGGACTTGCCTTTGCCTAGCCTCAACTAGGACTTACTTTGCCTAGCCTCAACTAAGACTTACTTTGCCTATCCTCAACTAGGACTTTCATGTACTCCCTGCACACTTAGATACACATATCAGTACACAACACACACTTAACTTGAATCTCATATCATCATCAAAATTAAGATTCGATTATCTGGTACTTCCTGCACTAACAATCTCTCCCCTTTTTATTATGAAAACTTGAGTTTCAAGTTAAAAAAAATGACATATAAGAATTTAACTCATGATTTATGATAAACATTTAAATCGTGCTTGAAAATAAGAGTTCATGTAATGTGCAATAGCATGAATGTGTAACGTGACCTATCTCCCTCTGCTTTTAGGATTCCCCATGAATTCATACTTGTTAAAACAAACAAAGTTTGAAAAAACTTTTATTCACTCCCCCTGAACTTGATATGCTTTAGTTTTGATCATATTGATACAAAACCATTTAAGTCCTTAAAAAAATATTTTAAAATTTACTTTTAATAACTTTTGAAATAATTTTGGACTTTAGTTCAGAATCGTCTGAATTTATTAAAAGAAAATTTGAACTTTTAAAAAAAAATTTGAACTTAAAGAACTTAAAATCTCATATTATCTCCCTCTTTGATATAATAAAAATAAATAGGTTTGAGTCCACGTATATTATAAATAAATAAAATACTTAGATAAAAAAAATTTTATCCATGGGGCATGTGTCCAATTTAGATTTTAGCTAACTACTAAACAGTAGTAGCTTGACTCAGTTTGTCAAGTTTAAGTGTATCATTCCATTTAGCTTATTCTTAGAAATACTTAACTTGATTTAACATCTTTGTTTAAAGCCTAAATTAGGTTTGATGCACTGATATAATGTAACGCCCGTAAATTTTCTCGTAGATTTTCAAAAAAAAATCGTCATAGCTAGAATTCAAACCATGAACCTTTAGATTGTGAGATAGCCTTAATACCACCATGCCATAGGACAATTCTTACTTAAGATATACCCAGAATATACATAGATTATATAATGTAAGTATGAGAAGATGAAGAGTTGAAGAGTTGTTTCATCTCCCTAAGTATAAAAGGAGAAATTTGTTTCAACTTTCTCATCCTTCCTTCTTCTCCACCGAATTCCTCTTCCTTCTTCCTCCTCCACCAAAATTAGGGCTCCTTGTTTTGGTGTTCTAGAGAGGGGTTTTCAAGGGGATTTCCTCACAAAGGCTTGGTAGATGCAAGAGGATCACTCTAAGGCTAAGTTACGGGTAGAAGATCTTCATCTCATAAAAACCCTAGTGGTATATTAGTGAATATAGCAAGAGGATGTAAGTACTCTCACCTGCAGTATAAGTAGCTTTCGATTGATATATATTGTTTCCATTACCATGGCTATATCAGATTCATGTATGTTTTTCTAGAAGTAAAACATAAGATCTTAAAGATGCTTCCCATATGAGTTTTTGGGACTAAGAACATGATTAAGTGTTTTGAAATGTTTCCCACATGAGTTTTGGGACTAAGAGTATGTTAAGTGTTTGTTAAATGACAAAGTTAGTATAAATATAGAATATATATATATAAAGAAAATATTTTACTTTAAAAGTGGCATGTACCGGGCCATTAGACCACCCACGAGCCCCTAGATCGCCCTTAGTAAGTTGCCCTAAGAGGTTTGGTGGCTAGCTACCCCGAATCCTATTAGGGATGCGCGTAATTGGTACTATGTCGGGCCCAAATAAGGATGTTTACTATTTTGAAATATATATATAGTACAAGTTTCCAAAGTTAACTATTTCCTTGACTAGTGCAATGTTTACAAACTTAAGTGTTCATATTTTTACAAGCGCAGTGTATTTGAAGATCATGTATTGCAAGTCATATATTTCATGTTCATGCATTTCTAGTTGAACCATTGTGTTATGTATAAGTATTTCTTAATGCAGATTTGTCTTACAATGCTTATGTCAAGTACAAGCATGTGGTTGTATACAAGTATCCTATAGCATATTTTCTTATGATGCATTATTTTGTGAGATTAGGAGGTACTTACTAAGCATCATTGCTTGTAGTTTGCATTCCTTATACTGGCAGATAAAGGTAAAGGAAGGCTTGAGTAAGAAAGGACAGTGGATGAAGTGCTTGGTGTGTGTGGTGACGCAAACTTGCATGACGATTCTGAACTTGCTAGTGGTTATATTATGTCATGAACTTTTGAAATATGCTAGTGTTTATGTTATGTCAT
>NC_133870.1:1208442-1327966 GCF_044706935.1 Curcuma longa | reverse complement strand
CCTTCTCCAAGGTGGTGGTCGGATCCTAGCAAGGAGACGAGACAAGGCGAAGTTGTTGTGAGAAGAAGCATGGCGATCCAAGGCATCATCATCCGGAGATTGAACTTCCTTTATTTCTGGAGGTCCGTTGTCCACCCAACGTCCAGGAAGAAGTTAGGAATACAGAGGAAGATTCTGAGGTTATCTAAAAGGTTCTGGTATGATTTATTTTCTGCAGTTTTACTTTGTACCTAGAACTAGTCGTAAACCGTAGATAGTAGTTTAGGAATCGGCGATCCTGAGGGATCGATTGACTTAGTTTTTTGTAGACTTTGTCAATTGATCCAGGCGGGATAAAATTTTTGTCCTATGGGGTTCTATGCTTTTCGGAGCGGATAGAATCCGGAACATAGGACGGAGATCCAGAACGCCAACACATCCATTGGCTTTTTGAAGCCATCTACAATGCTAAACCAATTTTCAATATCGTTCATAAGATAATATTCCATTCTACCTTTCCAATACGCGAAATCGTTGCCGTCGAAGTACGGTGGTCGTGCGGTGTTGTATCCCTCTTGAAACGCCATTTGTATTTCGGTTGAACGTTTGATCTTCCGAAACGAACCTGGCTCTGATACCACTTGTTAGGATCGGTGCGTTCGCTAGAGGGGGGTGAATAGCGATTTTTGACTTTTCTCTGCAAAAGTGTTAGCGGAAGCAAAATAAATAAGAAGAAAAAGATCACAATCGCTAACCCGTTCGATTTTATTTGGTATCCACCTCTACGAGGTGACTAATCCAAGGATCCACACACACCACACGATCTTCCACTATGAGAAAACTCTCCTTTTTTCGAATCACCCTTCGAAGGCGGAGAAACCCTCACAATGCGATGTCTTCCTCGTACAAGATCTCTAATGAAGTATGAGAGGAAGAGAAAGCTTTTACAGATCTCAGAGAGCAATGAAAGAGATGAAAGAATTTAATTCTTGGTCTCTGCGACGTTGACTGCTCTTTTTATGAATTTCAGTGCTCCAGTCGACTGCTCATAAGGCCAGTCGACTGATGAGCTTCAACGGGAATTAAATATGCATTTAATTTGCCAGTTGTCACTCCAATGGTAGTATATCAGTCGACTGCTCCATGGCCAGTCGACTGTCAACTCGACTGATTTTTCTATGCTTGTCTGTGTGTGCTCCGGATCAACCCCAGTCGACTGCTGGCAGGGCCAGTCGACTGCCACAGCTGAAAATTTCCCTTTTCAGCTTCTCTTCACTCCTTATCCTTGATGCAAGCCTTCAAACGTCTTCCACAAGCCTCGTGCTCTTCCTTGCACTAGCTTAAGACATTTCCTCGACTTCATCGTGCTAAGACTGTAGGGTCTAAAAGGATGTCTGTATCTCCACAATGACATGATATTGTCCACTTTGGGCCTAAGCCCTCATGGTTTTGTTCTTGGGCTCTCCCCAAAAGGCCTCATGCCAATGGAGATACTTTCCATCCTTTTAAACCCATGATCTTTCCCATGTGTTTTAGATGTGGGACTATGTTTGCACCCTTGCAACCCAACAATCCCCCCTCAAACAAAGGACCACTGGAAGCTCCGCTACCATTTCTCATGGTCCGGCTGTCATTTCTCATGGTCCGGCTGCCATGTCCCTCATGGTCCGGCTGCCATGTCCCTCATGGTCCGAGCCTCCCCTACTTCCTTTGTTTTCCCCGAGGGTCCCCACATGGTTAGATCTGGATCATGGCTCATCCGGCGGTTAGTCCGGTGAAGAGCGGTCTCGCTCTGATACCAATTGTAGGGTCTAAAAGGATGTCCACATCTCCACAATAGCATGATATTGTCCACTTTGGGCCTAAGCCCTCATGGTTTTGTTCTTGGGCTCTCTCCAAAAGGCCTCATCCCAATGGAGATACTTTCCATTCTTTTAAACTCATGATCTTTCCCATGTGTTTTAGATGTGGGACTATGTTTGCACCCTTGCAACCCAACAAAGACATCCTTGCCAAGAGGCTGCGCCTCCGGGACTTCATCCTTGCTAAGAGGTCGCGCCTCCGGGACTTCATCCTTGCCAAGAGGCCGCACCTCCGGGACTTCACCAATTGCCAGGTCTCCACTCCTGGGCTTTCCTGTGGACTCAAACCACACATGTTAGATAACAACACATTGCCTAACTTAAACCCATTTTAGCCAAACATTAAAATCCAATCACTTGGGGCACGATTGCACCAACAAAAGTTTGGTGTTGCTTCTCCTAGGGCCGGCGGCAAAGAAAGACACCCTCTCCTTCTTTACCCGCCGCCCACCACTCCTCTCTTCCTCTCTAGGGCCGACCCCCCTTTCTTCTCCTTTCTCTCTAAGGGGCGACAATCTCTTGCCTCTCCTTTGCTTCTTTTGTGGCCGGTGCTCCTAGCCCCTCTTTTCTTAAGAACCGGCGGCCAAGAGAACAAGAAGAAGAAGAACAAGAAGAAGAAGAACAAGAAGAAAGGAAAGGAGAGTTCTTATTCTTTTCTTGATAGCCATCGGAGAAGAGTTTTTATGGAGATATCTCGAAGGATCGTTGTCCACACAACGTTCGAGAAGAGAAAAGGACATACAGCAGAAGATCAAGGGGTCATCTACTCCTTCTAGACATCCCGAAGAAAAGGTGCAAGTTTATTATTTCCGCTTTAGATAAATTATTCCCTTTATCTTGGATCTTGTAAACCAAACACAAGAGCCCAATGATCTAAATGGGTCGATCAAACTTTGTTTGATTGACTATGAGGGCAACTTAAATCTGTTTCCAGAAAAAAATTTATTCTGCAAGGATTTACCGGAATGGATTCCCTAGTGTTTCTCAACAGTGCAGACTACCATCGGCTTGCTACAGAATCACTTGAATTGTTATTTAGAAGCCTTCTGTCAAAGCTCTTTTTTAAGGCTTTTCGAGCGCTTGGAATCCCTTTCCGAGCGCCTGGAATCCCTTTCCAAGCCCCTCTACTACATCCGCCGATCCACCATCAATGCATCTGACTCGACACTTCTAGTCGCCTGGATCCCCTTCCAATCGACTCCATACTGATGTGGAGGTTCCAGATGAACTTTGACTACAGCTGTGATTATCCAAACCAAGGCGCCTGGAACCGATCTAGTCACCTGGAAGCTGAGGTGTCCCAACCACTGGGACAATGCCACCTCATCGCTTCGCTAGCCTGGTTCGTTGACGTACAGTCGCTTGGATTCACAATCCATGTGCCTGGACCATTAGTCGCCTGGATCCCGGATAGAGTCACTCGAAATCAAAGTTCCCGCCTCTCCAATATGCATTACAAGTTAGTGCAAAAACCAAAGTTGTAGAAATGGTTTAATAGTTTTTGGACTGTTAAGTGGTCTTAACTTTGGATTTTCAATGAAATCCTGGGTTAGTACGACACCTACTGTTCCACTCCGAGAACGCGTCGTTACCCACTCCACTCAGGAGAATTTATCTAATTACCAACAAGTCCTCGGCCCCCAGCATTTGTTGTTAGGCCTACTGGTCCACCTGACCGCCCAGACTTCTACCACGCATCTGGTACACCTGACCTGCCTAGATTTTTGCCATGCACCTAGTCATCTTGACCTGCCTGGACTTGCATTTGGTGCACTTGATCCTGCTAAGACTTCTGCCTGGTCCTCCAAATCAAGACTTGCCTTTGCCTAGATTCCACACTAGGACTTGCTTTGCCTAGCCTCCACTAGGACTTTCTTGTGCTCTCTGCACACTTAGATACACATATCAGTACACACCACACACATAACTTGAACTTCGTGTCATCATCAAAACTAAGATTCGATATCATCTAGTGCTCCCTGCACCAATATTCTCTAATATATACCCATATGTCGACTTGATATCTTATATCCATGACTTATGAGATTAAGTCATTAGTTGACTTACATGCTAGTCTCAATGCATTAATATTGCCCTTGTATATTGAATGTCACGTTCCGAGAGACGGCTACCTGAAAAATTTTGACAACATCTCCCATGTAACAATTCAACTTTCCTGAATACACTTTTAATATAAAGCCCCACACAGCCGCTCTACAATCCAACAGGCTACACTACATACATAAGGGTCCACATAGCCACAACTACACATCCACACATACATGTGAAAATAACAAACTACAACAAGAACCAATGATGTAACACCATAGAAACAAATTGAAACCCTGAACCTTCACAAATCTACGATAACGAAAACTACACAAATATGCACAAAACTCCACAAACCACATATCAAAAATAATCTGAATGATACAAACAACTACCAATAAAAAATCACACAAGAAACCAACGACTCATGCTGCTGTGAGATAGGGGCAGTCCGGCAGAACTCCAAGCTTCAATATAATATCCTTATCTACTACCTGGTGCAATGCACGTCAAAATCAGAACCTCTCCGTATAACATGGTATATAAATCAAGGTCTTGGCGACGGAGGTGCTCTTTTGGGGTCCCGGACACAATTTCGATCTCGCCAGGTGCCACTCTACAAGGGTGTCGGATGTGAATGATCTCATCTGAGAGAGGGAAGCAGAGTGTGCTAGGCCAAGGCGAACTAGGGATAGGGCTGGTTGCCTAAGAGATGTCACTATGTCTGCCTTCGTAGCAGGATCGGAAGGTGACAAAGGGGGGAAAGGTACGCGAGGGGATGAAGGCTTTGTAGAAATCATGATTTCCTTGTAATGCCCGTAAACTTTTCCAAAAGAAAAAAAAAATAAAATAATAATATGGCATAGCTGAGGTTCGATCCCTGGACCTCTATGTAGCAAAGTTAAAGGGGAGGGTTACTATAGCCATGGCCCCAATAGGGGTTTCCTATTGTAAAAAGGGAAATAATTATAATTATACGAGTTAGACGTCAAGTTAGATATGAAAAGATGTTTTACTATAAAAGGGGAAATTAGAGAGGAAAAAAAGGGAAAACCCTATTTTTCTCTTCCTCTTTATTTGGGCGACGGAAACAGAAGAAAACCTAGGGTTTTCTTCTTCCCTCTCCGAGTTTTCTCCTTCCCTCTTCTTCCTTGTGGTGGCCGGCCAAGAGAAGGGAACCGGAGTCCTCAACCTAGGGTTTTCTTTCCTTAGTAAGTACAAGAAGAAGAGGTAAGTACTCTCACCTACAGTATAAGTAGCTTTCGATTGATATATATGTTGTTTCCATTACCAAGGTTATATCAGATTCATGTATGTTTTTCTAGATGTTAAACATAAGATCTTAAAGATGCTTCCCGTACAAGTTTTGGGACTAAGACCATGATCTAATGTTTTAAAGATGCTTCCCGTATAAGTTTTGGGACTAAGAGCATGTTCTAATGCCTTAAAGATGCTTCCCATATGAGATTTGGAACTAAGAGCATGTTAAGTGTTTGTTAAAATGACAAAGTTAGTATAAGTATAGAATATATATATATAAAGAAAGTATTTTACTTTAAAAGTGACATGTACCAGGCCATTAGATCGGCCACGGGCCCCTAGATCGCCCTTAGTAAGTTGTCCTAAGAGGTTCGGTGGCTAGCTACCCCGAATCCTATTAGGGATGCACGCAATTAGTACTATGCCGGGCCCAAATAAGGATGTTTACTATTTTGAAGTATATATATAGTACAAGTTTCAAAGTTAACTATTTCCTTGACAAAAGCAATGTTACAAGCTTAAGTATATCTCATGTTCATGTTTTTATAAGCTAAGCATATTTGAAGATCATGCATTGCAAGTCATATATTTCAAGTTCATGCATTTCTAGTTGAACCATTGTTTTATATACAAGTAATTCTTAATGCAGATTTTTCTTACAATGCTTATGTCAAGTACAAGCTGTTGAAGATCGAGAGATGACTAGAGAGGGGGGGAGTGAATAGCCTCTCTTTTAAACTCGGTTTTCTCCTACAAAAACTTAGTACGCAGTAGAAAATAGAAGAAAATAACTAATAAACTGAAAGTAATGCAAACACGAGGATATACGAGGTTCGGGGATAACTTGCCCCTACTCTTCGGCGTGTCCGTAAGGTGGACGATCCCTTGATCTTCGGTAGATCGCACCCCGGATGAATCCGACTATATAAAATCTCCTTCTTGGTGAAGTGACCTCACCATAGCCAATCTCAAGGATATATGTTAAGCATAGAGATTATAAGAAGAAGATTGAGGTCAAACTAAATAATGAACTTACAGCACAGCCTCAACACATAAAACCTCAATCAGAAACTTTCCGAGAGCAAGGCACCAGCTCCTTGCACCACCTCAAGCAGCGAGCTTCAAAGAAGAGCAATGAACAGTAAGCAGAGAACACACCACAGCCAGCACACACACACAGCCTCGTTTGTTGTTAGTTGTTCTCTCTTCTCCTTTATCTCTTCTTTTAGTCTCCTCACTTCTGCTCGTTCAACGGTCGCCTGAGTCCACTGTACACACTGAACCTTGCTGAGCCATCAGAGCTCTCCAGCACCACACTGAGGCCTCTCCTCTGTGCTGGACCATGCTCCTCTCAGCACACTGATCATCATCCTGTGCAGCTCAGTCTCACGCTGTGTCTTTTACCTGAAAACCAAAGGTCGACAAACTGCGATAATAGAAAGCCATACCTTGACTCTTCATGTTCTTCATTCGAGTTCAAACTTCATCTGCAAACTCAGAGATAGATTAGCAAAGCAATATCAGAAGCAACAAAAATCAGAAATGAGCAGAGAAGAAGTGATCAGAAATGACTTAATCGATCAGGCCATCGATTAAATGTCGTAATTCTTTTATCTGTAAATCGTGTAATCGATCAAGCCTAAGCAACAATCGATTACCACATATCTTAATCGATCCGTTGGTCGATTAAGGTATGGTAATCGATAAGGTGATCGATTACCGATCGCTAACTCCATTCCTCAGTAAGCTTGTAATCGATCAACTGATCGATTACCGTCAACCATAATCGATTGTCAAATCGATTATGGTGTGTTTTGTGGGGTTTACAGATTCTTACAGAATGCTCTGTAATCGATCACCAGGTCGACTAACCAATTAACCCTTGATTAATCGATTCACCCATCGATTACACCAAAGTGAACTAGAAACCCATGCAATCTGATCACTTGGTTAACTTGGGTCTCACTCGAGCCAACCCCATTGGATCATGACAATGATCCGATCCGAAGATAGGCTACCAAGCCTTCTCCGACCATAGTTCGGTACAGAGAACGAGCTACTGAGCTCTCTCTGACCTAATCTGGAGAATGAGCTACCGAGCCCTCTCCCACTCTATCCGGTCCAAAGAACGAGCTATCGAACCCTCTCTGACCTAATCCGGAGAACGAGCTACCGAGCTCTCTCCGACTCCATCCGGTCCAGAGAACGAGCTATCGAGCCCTCTCAGACCTAGTCCAGAGAATGAGCTACCGAGCCCTCTCCGACTCCATCTGATCTAGAGAATGAGCTACCGAGCCCTCTCTAACCTAGTCCGGAGAACGAGCTACCGAGCCCTCTCCGACTCTATCTGGTCCAGAGAACGAGCTACCGAGCCCTCTCCGACCTAGTCCGGAGAATGAGCAACCGAGCCCTCTCCGATCTCATCCGTCATTGATCAATCTGAAAATATTGAACTTAATTCTTGTCCAGCTAAAATGAACTTAAATCTGTGTCAATCATCAAAACAACAATCGAGACAAACTATATCAACAATCTCCCCCTTTTTGTTATTTGACAACACGATTTAAGTTTAGATCGGAATATCAACAATCTTCCCTTTCATATATGTAAGTAAGGAGATTAAGATCCTCCCCCTGTTGGGTTGCAAGGGTGCAAACATAGTCCCACATCTAAAGTACATGGAAAAGATCATGGGGTTAAAAGGATGGAAAGTATCTCCATTGAAATGAGGCCTTTTGGGGAGAGCCCAAGAACAAAGCCATGAGGGTTTAGGCCCAAAATAGACAATATCATACCATTGTGGAGATATTTTGATTCCATCGGCTTTAACAAGTGGTATTAGAGCGAGACCGCTCTTCACCGGACTAACCGCCGGATGAGCCATGATCCAGATCTAACCATGTGGTTTGAACCTTAAAACAAAGGAAGTGGGTGCTCCGGTGTCTGAATCAAGAGGACCATACACCAGGTGAGAAGTCCTAGTAGGTCGGGTGGACCGAGGGGCAAAAAGTCCTAGTTGCGACTAGGTGGGAAAGTTCTAGTAGGTCGGGTGGACCGAGGGAAAAAAAGTCCTTGTTGAGGCTAGGTGGGAAGTCCTAGTAGGTCGAGTGGATAGAGGGGCAAAAAGTCCTGGTGGGTCGAGGATTCAGATATCAAAAATAACGTTGGGGGGACTGTGGTCCTTTGTTTGAGGCGGGGATTGTTGGGTTGCAAGGGTGCAAACATAGTCCCACATCTAAAGTACATGGAAAAGATCATGGGGTTAAAAGGATGGAAAGTATCTCCATTGGAATGAGACCTTTAGGGGAGAGCCCAAAAACAAAGCCATGAGGGTTTAGGCCCAAAGTGGACAATATCAAACCATTGTGGAGATATTTTGATTCCTTCGGCTTTAACACCCCCTACAATAATTAATTTCATTACTTTGGGAATAAGAGTTAAGTTCACATATGTAAGGAGATCAAGATTCTCCCCCTACATCAATTAAGTTTATTGCTTTGGAGATTAATTCTCAAACTTTAGTAACCAGAGATTAATTCTCAAACTTTAGTAACCATCCTCTCTGTAATTCATAAACTTAAGTCCATCCTCTCCCCCTTTGTCAAACACCGAAAAGGGTATAGACTGGTCAACAAGGCCACACCAACTCCCCCTTAATTCAAGCGTGTCTCCCCCTTAACGCATTAATACAAAACGAGGAGTGGTAAACATGTGAAACAGACACACTATATGGAAGAAATAAGCCACAAAATATGTCATAAAAACATAAGACAAAGTACATGAAATAACATAGACAGAAATAGTAACAATAGTCAAAGTCGCAAGTCAAACATACAAACAACATATCAACAGTCATAGACTAACATGAAACTCCATCATGCCAGTAACGGGATCCACAACGGGATCAGAAGCAGATAGCGGAGCATCGTCTGTAGGAGTATCATCTGGAGGAGCAACTAGAGGAGGGCTGTGGAGGTGGACGACCGCTCATCCAGGCCTGCATCATGTCATACATGTCGGTCATCTAGCCTCTGATCTCCGTGAAGCCAGAGTCCACCCGTGCCCCGAGCTCCGAAAATCCTGTAGTCGATTGAAATTGATTCTGTGGAAAACTGCAATCTACTAATAATCGATCACCTGATCGACTACACAGGACGGTAATCAATTCGTCGCCAATTGGCGATGAATCCTAGATTCGTCGTCGAATCTGCGACGAATATATATTTGTCGCCAAATTCGTCGCAGATTTGGCGACCGAATCTATCGTTCGTCGCTAATTGGCGACGGAACATAATTCGTCGCAGAGTCGGCGACGAATTTAGCGACAAATATATATTCGTCGCCAAATTTCATGATTTTTTCCTTCCCCGCGCGATTGCTGGTTCTACCGTGACTCCGTGACCCGTCGATTTGGCGACGAATCCCATAAATTCGTCGCCAAATATGCGCCGAATTCCTGATTCGTCCCTAAATTAGCGATGGAATTTTATTTTTCCGTCGCTAAATTAGAGACGGAATTAAAATCCCGTCGCTAATTAGCGACGAAATTTTATTTTTCTGTCGCTAAATAAAAATATTTTTAACAAAAAATAGAATAGTCTCTTAGCGCCAAAGGGGAAGTATTTTGCGACGAATTCCTTGATTCGTCGCAAATTCTGCAACGAATTCCTGATTCGTCGCAAATTCTGCAACGAATTTGATTTTCGTCGCCAAATCAGCAACGAATTCCTAATTCGTCGCAAATTCTGCAACGAATTTGTCGCTATTTTCGTCGCCAAAAAATAGAATAGTCTCTTAGCGCCAAAGGGGAAGTATTTTGCGACGAATTCCTTGATTCGTCGCAAATTCTGCAACGAATTCCTGATTCATCGATTCTGCAACGAATTCCTTGATTCAAATTCTGCAACGAATTTGATTTTCGTCGCCAAATCTGCAACGAATTCCTGATTCGTTCCTAAATTAGCGATGGAATTTTATTTTTCCGTCGCTAAATTAGCGACGTCGCTAATTAGCGACGGAATTTTATTTTCTGTCGCTAAATAAAAATATTTTTAACAAAAAATAGAATAGTCTCTTGGCGCCAAAGGGAAAGTATTTTGCGACGAATTACTTGATTCGTCGCAAAATCTGCAACGAATTTGATTTTCGTCGCCAAATCTGCGACGACGAATCTTGTATTCGTCGCCAAATCTGCAACGAATCCCAGATTCGTCGCTAAATTACATTAAAAACCCTAGATCCCGATTCCTTTTCTTTCTCTCATTCTCTCTCGCGCTGAACGTTCGCTCCTCCGCTTCTCTCCGCCGGAAAACTCCATCTTCGACCGGATTTCTTCAACGAAGCAAGCTTCCAACCTAGGTATGTCAACCTAGGCGCCGCCGCCACCTCCAAGTAACGGACCATCTCCTCCTCCCGCCGCTTCGTCGATGGAAGATCTGATCGCAGGTCCTCTCAGCTCTCACTAATCTCAAGAGTTTTTAGGGGGTTTTTCCTTCTCTTTTCCAGAAAAATCCTTCTTTTCAAAATTTGATCGCTTGCTGAAGGGATTCTTGCAGCGGTTGTGCATTTCCAAACGGGTTTAGATTTTAGGGTTTTGTAAGCGTAGGACTCAAGAAAGGAGGATCGAAGCCTTACCTAGCCAACTAGTTTATTAGTTCAAACTATTGATTTGATTAGCAATTAACCATGCGCAAATATGATGGGCTGAAGTAAACTAAAATTTTGAGTAGACTTTACAATTATCTCAGTTTGCCGTAATTTATCTGTTTTATTTAGTTTTTCTGATACCAAGGGCATGCAGTTGTTAAGTGAAGATTTTGAACATTTTTCTTTCTAAATTCACATATCAATAGAGAAGAAATGGAATTTCTAGGAGTTCATGACTTCCTGTGAGCTTATGGCTTGGTTCTTTATTATGAGAACCTGAGAAGGTTGACATGATGCCCATTTTATTTGTGCAGAAGCAATGGCGACTACTGATAACGATGCTGAAGAGGTATGTGAACTTCTATTACAACCAATGGGTAGCTTGTTCATATTTGGACATTGTAATCCCTGCATAATAGAATGATGAAAGGATTGGTATTTGGAAACTTCCTAATTCTTCACCTAGTATGTTACACACTCAATTTCACCAGAGATAAAAGTCTACGGACATCTCTTAGCTTACAGTTAATTACAACCAACTCATGTCATTATATTGTTTGTCAACCAACAATGCTCTGTATTTCTCTGTGACTATAATAACAGAACAAAACATCATAGGTCGCCACAAGAACATAAAGAGAGCAACTAACTACATGAAATGCTCCATTGAGGTAGTCCTGGAAGAATTAGGACGAAGTTTGAGAGTTCCTTATCTAGAAACAAATATCATTTCTAAGTTCTCAGAATAAATACAGCTTAGGAATAACACTATGTTTGAAGGCCAATACCATGTTCAATGGTTTAGTTATGGTTTCTGAATTGTTTTTGAAGTATTTCATTAAGTAGATTGAATCAAAAGACTACATGGACCCAATTTCTATGAGCTAAATATGATTAGCATACGGTTTCATCTAGTGAGATCCTCGAGAGGAAATATGTAGATGTTTCTCACATTTGTCAGCTTAAAGGAATGATTTCAATGCTATGGCAACTTGGTAATTCTCCTGCTCATGTTTGATTTCTGTTGCAACTTTAGCACCTGACAGTTCATTTAACAACTACCTCAGTTCTCTGTGATTAATAGCCTCTTTTAAATGTTTGTAGATAGCTGGTGCTTCACTTTTTGACATTTTGTTGTCGAAATACAATTCAGTGACTTGCTTAAAACTTGCATGTGGTATGACGGTGTTTGTACAACCTGTTCTGGTAAATCTTTGAGTGCTTCACTTTGGTAATTATTCTTATTCTTATTTTGTCTCAGTGCCGTTGGGGATGCTTGCGTGGCGATCGATGAATGGGTCCACAATTCTCAAGTAGAGACCTCACTTAGCAGCAGTCTCTGGAGAACAAAATCTGACATTGTACCAGAGTAAAGAAGTCATCATCCAGCTTGTTGATGTACACACGTTGATATGATGTTGGTTTGGACTTATAAACATGTACACATGTCTATTGTTGATCTTTGAATGTATTGTAGCATTTGGATCTTTGTATGGATTGTATCATTTGGATCTTTGTTATTAATGTTATATGGATGTTGATATTGAAATGAATTTTGTTATTGATTGTGTATTATATTGTGGATGTGGATGTTAATATTTGCGACGATAGATTCTATATAATTTGTGAATCGATCCGGTTGGATCGATATTTTATGTATATACGGAATAATCAATAAATAAGTAGAATAGGAATTATTTTTTAAATTTTGCGACAAATTTTACGATGAAAATGGAATTCGTTGCAGATTTGCGACGAATTCTGCGACGAAAATAAATTCGTCGCAAATCTATCGTAGTGATATTTTGCAACGAAAACCATTTTCGTTGCAAAATTCGTCGCAGATTTGCAACGAATTTCATTTTCGTCGCTAATTTGCGACGAATCATATTCGTCGCAAATTTGCGACGAATAAAATTCGTTGCAAATTTGCGACGAATTCAGATTCGTCGCAAATCTGCGACGAATTCTGGTTTCGTTGCAAATTTGCAACGAATTTTATTCGTCGCAAATTTGCGACGAATCAAAGTTCGTCGCAAATTTGCAACGAATTCTGCGACGAATTTAAGTTCGTTGCATATTAGCGACGAATTCAGTTTTCGTTGCAGATTTGCGACGAATTTGATTCGTTGCAAATCTGCGACGAACATAAATTCGTCGCAGATTTGCAACGAATTTGGCGACGAAAATAGCTTTTCGTCGCTAAAATTTGCGACGAAATATAAAATTTTCATCGCAAAAATTTGTGACGAGTTTATACCAACGAACTAGGATTCGTCGCAAAGTTCGTTGCAAAACGTTTTGCGACGAATTTTTTTTTTAAAATTCGTCGCAAATTTCGTCGCTAATTAAGGGTTTTTTTGTAGTGAGAATAATCGCAAATCATTAGAGAGGAATCAACAATTGTTGCTTGTAGCTTTGAACTAATGCCTAACTTTGTTGTTTGCCTTGGATTCTCTGGTGGGAGAAGGCGTCAGGCCCTAGAGTGTTTAGAGAAATGAGTTATTGTGCCAAACGGGAGCAACATGCTGGTGCTACTAGTGTTTTACCTCTTTCCAATTATATGTTTATGTTGTGGTTGGTTAGTGAATGTAACATCGTATAGAGTTACGGTATCTAGTTTTAATTTGTTGTTTAACTGAGCATGTTGCTTGATGTTTCATGTTAACTGAGGATTTGGTTTCAATTGTCAAAGACCTCTTTGAAAAACTGCCCAAATTATTTCTAGGTCAACCCAAATCCTAGTCGAGGAGACAATTAATAAAGCTTGACCCAAACCTTCCTTGAGCCAATGTATGTCTAGATGGGCTAACAAAACATTATTTATGTCAATTCCAACATCGTAAGTCAACCTAGTCGATTATAGGTCAACTTAGTTATCTCTTGGGTTGACCTATCCATAGTAGAAGGTTTTTGTGCCATGTTCTCTCATCTTAAGTTTACCTATGCGTTTCCTTTGGTCTACCTAAACTGACGAGTGTGTTGGATCATCCAGAATTGCATGTCCATGTCAGCTTACCTCTTTGCTTAGGCTGACTTAACCTGAGCAATTTTCACCCTTAGCTCCTACTCTGAAATTTATTACAGTGGGGTTGCAATTTGTATTGGTCACGGACAATCTCTGAAAAAGAATGCATTCAATATTGATAGACAAAATGTAGAGAGCATAATAAACACCCTAATGGAGATGTCTTTAGTTTCTACACTGTTTATAAATGTAAGGCACCGTTGCTCCAAACCACAGCATACTACAAGAACGCCATCAATCACAACAGTACATGTATCTGTCACAGAAAAAATAATTGCAGTGGATGGCAAAATAGAACGCACATTCTTAAGAACAAGATCTCAACAAGTATAATTCCAGAAATCATACTTTTATTCGCGGTGCAATCTTTATAGCATTATGAAAAAAAACATAAAGCCAAAGCAAACGGACGAAGACCCAGTTTTCTGTGACAATCACATAAATGGGAATCTAACAGGAACCAATTTCAGACATAATATAACCACCATACATATATATCCTATCTGAGATTGGTATATACCAAAAACCGTGGTCATGGAATCTACAAACCATTGAGAAACATATATTCAACCAACAGAAATGTAGAAGAGTGAAAGAATGACAAACATAAAAAAAAAAAGAGAGAAAAAGTTGAGCTACAGTGTGAAAGAAGACGTCCACCTCTTTAGATACTCTTTATACTTGCAGAAATGTGCTTGCTAACCATAAAGACAAATGACGAAGGATTATATTAGTCTATTGCACAAGCTAGCTACCACTGATTTGGGAAAGCTTCTCTGTAGTTCAAATCTTCCCCCTGCATCACCTGCCTAATTGCAGAATCAGTTACTCGTGTATTCAAGAGCCTTTGATTTAGTCTATCTTTTGGTGTAAATTTCTTCTTCAACATTGATGACAATGTGGGTTTCTTTTTCTTTGGTTCATTTTGGTTTTCTTGTAAGGCTTCTCTATATTCTCCAGAAGCTTCTGAGTATGATGTGGAAGCAATTGCTGCTTCTCTCAAGACCATGTCATTATGCTCACGAACTTTTGCAAGTTTTGCCCTCTTCAACAGCTTGTCATTTCTCTCTCTTTCCCGGGCATTCTTGACTGCCTGTTTTGCCACTTGCTCAACTGATAACTTGCTCAGCTTAAGAGATTCTCCTACACACATGCCATCACTTTGTCCATTTGTAGTGATGGAAGAAATTTTTTCAGTTTTCCCTTTATTAGATAGACTTTCACCTAAAGGATTTCCATTAGAATCACGTGGAATAATAGGTCCATGGAATGGGCATATTCTCAAGTCCCTTCGTTGACAAAGGCCACCCTTTCTTAAAGGAGCAAGGCATGGTTGGATTTCTACCTGCTCTTCTTCATATACAGTATGATGAACGCTCAGCTCAGCAATCTTCTCAGCAGGAATAACAGCATCAAAATCCACTCTACCCCAGTGGCTCTCTAGTTCAAGCCCCCTCTGGTTTGCCAAAACATCTCTTCTTGAGCCCCAATTATCCAAGAATGGGCCCCAAGTCAACACTGGTGCTTCAGCCAAAAGTCTTGACCTTGGAGATGATGAACCAGAATTATCAAATAAGTTATTTTCACCTAATGGAGTTGCATTCTTGTCTTTGCCCATAGTTGGAGCATCCACAGGATTCTGAACTAAGCTTTTGTACCTGCTCGACTTCTCCAATGTGCAATCTTCTATTTTACCCTCTTCCCAAAAGTCTTCCTCTTCCTCATTGGAAGGGTCATTCAGAACACACCCTAATTGAACACATCTATTTCTAACAGAATGGATATGCTTTTGGATGTCAATCAATTCCTTCAATGCAGTTTCCCTGAATCTGTTGTCACTGAGCTCCACTCTGATAAGTACCGATATCCACTCTCGTATCAATGTCAAATGTTTCAAGACTAGAAGTTTGAACAACTCTCTCAGTGCATCAAAGATGGCTTTGTTATCACTATTCTCTTGAACCTTTTGACCCTCCTTCAGTGATTCTAAACGAATTTTCCTTAGTGCAAGTGATTGAAATTCTTCCAACTCTTCTTCCTCAATAAACTTGTGTGGATAAAATACTTCTTTTTCATTAAAAATTTCTAAACACTCTTCAGCCTCATCAATTGTAGATTGGATCTCACTCTTGATAGAAGGGAAGTTTTCCTTTAGATTTTCAAACTTATTGAGTAAAATCTGCTGTGTTCTTATTTCCCTTTCTCTTCTCTCTTGTTGCAAACGAGCTGCATTTTCTATCCGATTGGGGAATTGGTATCTGAGAGTGTTCTTTAGATACTCAAAACCTAATCTTAGCTGTCTGTAGTAAATTCCAAAGGAAGCGTTCCATTTTTCTAGTAGCTCTATGCTCATTTTCTGCAAATTAGATGCAATGGACAAAGGAGGAGGAAGAGGCATATTTCTCCTGAAACCAACACTTAAGCTCAAGAACTGGTCGAAATGAATCACTAGAAGAGATCTAAAAAGCTTTGAACGCATGAAGAGTTCATCAATGATAAGAACAGCCAGGTATCGTACCTGCAATCCAGCAACTTGATTCAATAATTACAGGACAGGATTATATCCAATGTGAAATGTAAGACAATTTTTTACAGGAAAGTTGTGGATTTTACAATTGGAAGGAAAAGATAAGACAAACTAAATTAGTTTGAAACATATTGCAGATCAATATAAATACTTTGTTTCTGAAATCAAGAGAGAGCAAGTTCAAGAATTCTTTACAAGATTCTCTTACTTATTGAGGAAGGTTTGTTTAACGTAAAGGAAATATCAAGTTAATTCGTACAAACATTTCTTCAATAATACAGTAGATAGGCTTTCCCTTCCGTTTCCATCAGAGAAAAGATAAAAGTTAATTTGCGTAAAAATCATAAGTTTCATCATCAGCTAGCCTGATAAATTTTCAGCAGGTCAAGAAAAGAATATCCCACCCATCTAAAGGCAAATCAAAACCCTAATTATGCCGAAGATCTAGAGCAGAAAGGGGAAATCTGGAGTTTGGGGGTCAATTATTGTACAATTGAGGTGAACTAACTCATAATTAATTCCATTGAAGGGCTTATCGATTGAGAACCTGTGAGTGGGATTTTCGCATCTGGAACATGAGAAATTGGACGGCGGCACGGACCTCGTCATCGGAATAGCGGATGGTTAAACTTATGGCTCTGAGGAGGTGAGGATCGACCTCATGCGCCGTCGAGTTGGTCGCCTTCTCGATAAGCCTCAGCACCGCCGGCGCCGGTTCTTCCCCCATCTCCTGTTCTTCCGCTCGCCTCCTCCAGGGGGCCATTTTCATTTTTATGCCCGGACCCAGTCGACGTCAGGGTCGTGGCCCACGACTTAGGCTGGTTGTCGGCGCAGGTCTGGTACCATCGTGCTTAGGCATATTTTTAAAAAACATAAAATAAAAACAAATAATTTTTTAAAGATAAGTATTTTATTATTATTTATTTAAGTTAATATCGACTAACTTTAAATTCTTTTTTTTTTAAATAAACATCTAACCCAGACATCCACGGTTCGATCCCCACTACGACGTATTTGCAGAAATTTTCTTCTAAATGAGGATCGCAATCAAAGGATGCTGGGCATCTGGGTTGGCCGCTGCGTGCGCTTCCCGATTTACCCTGGTGACCGGTGGGAAACTTCCGTGGGACCGGGCCGGTCACCCCCAGAGATTGAGTCAATACGACTAACTGGGATTATCATTTTTTTAATAAATAAACATCTAGACTGGCCGCTGGACTGACCGCTGCGTGCACTTTTTGATTTATCCTGGTGGCCGATAGAAAACTTCCGTGGGGCCGGACCGATCACCCTCAGGGATAGTCAATGAGGCTAATTAAGATTTATTATTTTTTTATAAATAATATTATTTTGATCGACGAGAAAAATAAAAGGATAAATACTCAAATTTTAATAAAAAATATTTAAATTTAATAATATTAGATGTAATAAAATAATTATTATGATAAGATATTATGAATTATTTATAAAGGTTTTTATATATATTTAGGATCGTTTTTTCAAAAAATGATGGGTTGACAAAGATATTTTATATAAGATATGTTGGTGCAATCAGTTTCTGTTTCTGGGATTTCGACGTTTAATAATATACTTGTGTCTGATCATAATTGATCAAGAGTTGATTCTGATCAAGTCAAGATTGATTGACTAATAAAGGAAAAGTCTAAACATATTAAAGGTGATTGAATGCTTACAAAGTAAAGTTTAAGTAGGTCAAGGTTGATCCGATATCTGACAAAGGAAGTTCATGTAAGTTGAGCAAGACTGGATATTTGACAAGTCCAAGCAAGTCAAAGTGATCAGATGCTTAACAAAAAAAAATCTTAAAGAAGTGAACCTTAGATAGTGAGGAGACTCAGATAAGTGAACTTTGAGCAAAGAGAAATTCTAAAGGAATGATCCTAGTTAGTGAAAAATCTTTAAAGAGTGAACTCTAGACAAGGGATAAGTTAGTAGATCAAGTAGACTAGGATTTGCTTTGTCGTGTGTGTTTGTATGGTTGTCTTGCATGAATTCGGAGCTAGAAGCAAGATAGAGAGCATACAAGGGCAACCGGATGCAATAAGATCAAGTTTGGAATCAAACTTGACTCGGGTCGAATCGGTTCAGTGGACCGAATAGCCGGTTCGGTTGATCAGAAATTGGTCCAGTCGATTTTGTTGACCTGGTTTGGGTTCAAACTCATATCGACGACTGGGTTTGGTTCAGTCGATTGGAAAATCTAATAACGATGAGATCGCGAGGCTCGATCCAGATCACAAAAAACTTGGTCACAGGATCAAGTTTGACCAAGGTTTAATCGATCGAACAGAGTTTATAGGTCGACTGAAAAAGCTCTATAAAAGAACTTCGAGATCAGCAATCATGATATCAATTATCTACACTCAATTCTACTCTTCTATGCTTGAAGGAAATGTTAGGATCGGTTGGTTCGCTAGAGGGGGTGAATAGCGTTTTTCGATTCTTCTTCGATTGTTTCTCTGCAAAAGTGTTAGCGGAAGCAAAATATAATAGAGAAAACAATAGATCAACGCTAACCCGGTTTGTTTACTTGGTATCCACCTCCGCAGAGGTGACTAATTCAAGGATCTACACGCACGCACACACCCGCTGCACTATGAATCGTCTCCTTCTCGAAAATCTCGAAGGCGGAGAAACCTTTACAACTCTTTCGTTCTCCTCAAGAATGATATGAAATAATATTTAAGAGGAGAGGAAGAAAGCAAAGAATCAGAGAACAACAAGTTCTCAGAAGAAGCACTAAAGAATAAAAGAATGGCAAAATTCATAAGTTGATCTCGAGCAGGCTTCTTTTATAATTCTTCGACATCAGTCGACTGCTGGCAGGGCCAGTCGACTGATGGCTTCAATCGGCAACCAAATCTTGCATTAAAGCGCATTAAATGCTTGCCATCTTTCTCCAACGTTCAAATAGCAGTCGACTGATCCAAGACCAGTCGACTGGTCTCAGTCGACTGCTGGCAGGGCCAGTCGACTGCCCAGTCGACTCCTGTCTTCCTCTAGCTCGACTGATTTTTCTGTGTGCGTCTGATTTATGAGCAGTCGACTGGTGAAGCTGAAAAATCTCATTTCAGCTTCTCTTGACCTAGACCTCGGCCTTCAAACACCTCCCATAGTCTCGTGCCTTCGCTGGATGCTCCATCATCCTTGCACTAGCTTGAGATGCTTCCATCAGCTTCGTCATGTCAAGTCCTTGCCAAGACTAACCTTAGACTTTTCCTTACCAAGACTACCCACTTGGACTTTTCCTTTTCAAGACTACCCACTTGGACTTTTCCTTGCCAAGACTACCCACTTGGACTTTTCTTTTGCCAAGACTTCCCACTTGGACTTTTCTTTTGCCAAGACTACCCACTTGGACTTTTGCCTTTGCCAAGACTTCCCACTTGGACTTTCCTTTGCCAAGACTTCCCACTTGGACTTTTCTTTTGCCAAGACCACGCTTGGACTTTCCTGCAAACTTGCATCACACATGTTAGATCACAAGTATTGCCTAACTTTAAACATGGTTTAGCCAAACATTGAAACTCAATGCACTTGGGGCAAAGATTGCACCAACAGGAAACCCATCAATACACTTCTTGTGTGACCAAGGAAGCGTTATGAGGAGTGCAAGGCATTCACGACTTCCACACCGATCAACACTTGAGTTTGTTTATATTTCTTTACAAGTTTTGTTCTTATTGTTTTATATATTGTGCTTGATTGAATCTGTAAGGGGTTTTTCCACCTCTGAAAAAATTTCAAAAATGAGATAAGCTTAGTGGGCATGCTCCTGCTATACATAGGCCTTAAAATACTAACCCTAAGAGATTTAAGAACCATGTAAACCTTGTGTGTCTTTGTTCTTTCCTTAAGTTATTTATATTCTGCTGCATACAAACTGTGATAAAGGAAGAAAGAACGAATACAACTCGAAATGCTAGATGCACTATTCACTCTCCTCTAACACGTCCAATGATTATACAATTGGTATCAGAGCTGGACGTTGATTACACTAATCACTGATGACTAAGGGTTTTTATGATTTTAATTGATTCAATTTTGGGCTTCTACTTGAAAATAAATTATAAAATGAATCGATTTGATCGTATTTGTCCTATATTGCATGATTTGAGGCTTGATATAATTTTTATGATTTAATGGTGAATTTTTGCATTAATTGAGTTTAATTGCTTGTAGGGCTCAAATCGGATCAAACTCGAGCTCAATCGCGATCAAATCAAGCCAAATCGAGTCAATTTGCCCAAATTGATCAAACCCACATGGAGGACATGACCTAGATCAAGCCCGATCAAGATCCCTAAAATTTTTGGAAGCCCTAGACTGCCCTAAACCCCAGATCAAGCCTGCATCGTCAGATTAAGATTGGACGGCCCAGATTCTGTGATTAATCGGCATATAAAACCATAGCTTTAATCGATGAACAGTGGCTGCGCCACTATTCATCGTCCCAAAACCGCGCCCGACGCCAATCCTCTGCTACACACCGTAACTCCCAGGCCAGCCCCGTCCACCCAATTCGACTCCATCGCGTTCCCTGATCCTTGAAGAAGCTGAAGCCGACCGATTGGGTGAAATCCGGCGACCGGACGGCGCGCGACGGCGGGGGTTCTTCCGGCGGCGCCAACCCTTGTTTCTTCGAAATCCGGTGAGTTGCTGAGAAATCCGAAGCCGCCAGCTGACGAGGGGTTCTCTGAAGGTTGCGGAACACATCTAAAGCTTCAGCAAGTTCATCGGCGCAAGGAGGAAGCAAGGAATCTGGTTTTGCCAGCTGAAAACGCGCTGCACAGTGTTGTTTTTGGCCGGAGAGGGTTTTTCCGGGCAAATTCATGGTGCTGGAAGCGGCCAAACCACTCGACGACCTATCCGAAGCTTCCAATTGGATTCAACAGCGGTTTGACACCCCGCTGAGGAAAAACGAAGGAGAAGAAGATGGATTGGATGAGTTTACTGCTTTATTTCTGCATTTCTGTTAAACTTTCAATTTCTGAATTGTAGCTAATCTACATCTTTCGTAACCTTGTGAATTCGGTTCCTGGTCAGTGTTTAGCTTTTGTTTGGATTCTGATTTGTCATCGAATTTGCTTAGCTTCCTGAGATTGCTCCTCTAAAACCCTGAAAATCAGTTTCTGATAAACTGTTGTGTGCCATTTTGGCACTGTTCCGTGCCAAATAGATTTCAACAATTCATAGGTTGGTTAGCTTAGATAAAACAAATTGATTGCATTGTAGGATTGGTTAACTAGGTTTAATGGATTTTGGTTGTTTAATTCCTTGTTTACACCATGAAACTGTGAAATCCCTTTTGCCATAGCATTGAGTTTTTAATTAGTTTGCCCTAGGGTTTGATTTGCATTTTAGGTTTTATTCTTTTACTTTGCATCGAATTGCATTTTAGGTTTACCGTGATACCTTGGTTGCATAGTTTCATTTTTAGTTTAGCGAATTGCATTTTTCATTTACTTGCTAATTTTAATTTGCATTTCATTCCAAAATACCTAAACCTCCATTTTTATTAGAAAACCCCAAAAACACGACACCTAAGCTCGAATTAAACGATTTTCTACTAGTCCTTGGAAAAACACGACTCGAGGCCCCTATACTGCATTTATTTGTATTTCTCGTGGGTTTTCGATAAATTTATAAATTCTAATTTGCAACCCTACTCGTGACATACATATCAATCTAGGGTTGTCAATCACCTAGGGAGCAAACAAGCTAGAGGTATGATTGTAGTTTCAAGTTTTAAAATTCATATTATTTGTTTTAAGTATAGGGATAGAGGACACCACCAAAATAAATGTCCTATTATTAAGATTTGGATGGCATAATTGGCAGTAAAGGAGAAACTTGTAGGATCTATCCGAGGCTTGACAGAGCGAATAGCATATTCATCTTTTTATCATTTCCTTTTCTATTAAAGTCGTTAGTAGCAGTGGAATAATAACAAAGTAATACAAAAAGAAGGCACCAAAATTTTAACCTGGTTCGGCACCCCTCTAGCGTCCCTACTCCACCTAGGTACTAAACCATGAATCCACTAATTTTTTTCTCCTTTCAAAGGTGAAGAAACCTCTTATAAAATTCGTAAAATACAATCACAATAACAAAATAATAAGTAATTAAGTGCGATAACAAGAAACAAACTCGTGTAGATCCTGTTGGAAACCTTGAATGTCATAGCACCTTTCTTAACGCTTTCCAAATCTTATGAACGGAGTTTATAACACTTTCTGAGCACTTGAACTAAAATGGATGATAATCATTGATGATGGAAGAGGTTGTCTCAAGTCTCTTTTTATACTGCTTGATCGACACTCTCCTAATCGACTAAAAACTCCTCCGGACGATTGGACTCAGTTGAAAACTCAATCCTCCTTTGACTCAGTTAGAAACTCACTCCTCTAGTTGACTAGAAGCTACTCCGAGTGACTAGACTCAGTTGGAAACTCAAACCTCTAACAACTCAATTGGAAACTCACTCATCTAGTGAAGCTCCTCCAGTCGATTGGAAGCTCCTCCGATGACTCAATTACAAACTCAATCCTCTTTGGACTGAGTTTTCACTCTCAGTCGACTAGAAGCTCTCCCAGTCGCCTGCAAGCTCTCCAGTCACCTAGACCTCGAGTCGCTTGGAAGCTCTCCTAGTCGCTTGGAGTAGTTTGTTCTTCCAAACTTTGTCCAGTTCTCCTAAATAAGCTTTGATCTCTTGAGTCTTCATCCAGCTCCTGCAATAAAACATACAAGGAACACGCAAAATATATAAAGCCTAGTATTTGGTTTACCCTACTAGGTTTATTTGCTTGGAGTTCACTCCTCTAAGACTTCTCCTTTGCCAAGTGTTTAACTCCCAGCTGACCCACTTTAGACTTAACCGAGTTAACAATTAGGTCTTCTCATGCCTAGCCCGGCTAGAACTTTTACTATCTGATTCCCAACTAAGACTTCTATTGCTTAGCCCTATTAAAACTGTAGGATCTGTGGAGCGCACTAGAGGGGAGTGAATAGCGCGTGCTTCATTTTTCTTTGTTTAGTTTGTTTGTTTCTATCATAGACAACTTAGTAGTGGATTAAATAAACAAGCACAGGGACTCGCAGAATTTACTTGGTTATAACCCCCCAGGATTAATACATCCAAGACCTATGTATGGGAGGCACTCGTCCATTAGTGTCTCCCTTTCTGAATCTTATTCAGAGGCAGAACAACCTGTCTTACAGTCCAATCAAAAAATATAAATTAAATACAAGACAATAAGGAAAAAAGGAATAGCAAACTCTCGTGTAACCAATCTAGAAGCCCTAGAACACCACACACTCCTCTTGAAACTTCTCCGGTTGCACAGGCATGACTTCATTCGTGTTGAGCAGCACCACAAGATGAAGAATAAGGCTTAGAGAGATTATCTCCTTATGGTGCACGTTCAACCTCTTTATGTAGAGTTTTTCGTGCGCTTGGATCCTTGTCCGGGCGCCTGAATAAGATCTGATCTGATCCGATCTTCTCCAGGCTTATTCTTCTTGATCTGAGCGCCTGGAACACATAGGGGCGCCTAGACTATCCAGGCACCTAGAATAACATCTCGGCGCCCAGATCCAGTTAACTCAGGTTTGACCTAAGTTGACTCTGTGCTTGGTTCGGCTACTTCTGTGTGTTCCTCTATGCTTATTTCGTCATGCTTCTAGCTCCTGGTTCCTGCAAGATAAACATACAAACACGCAAACAACCTAAGCCTACCTATAGTCTATCTGACTTACTAGGCTTACCTAAGTCTTACCCTGTAGGTCTAACCTACTAGCTTACCCTTGCCTAACTTCTTGTTAGAATATGTTAGATTTGAGGGGTGTCCTAAGGCAATCACCTTACGGTTATACTATTTATAGGATAAATAGTAATTCACTATTTGAGTGTACATGTTCTATGCGTTTGATTGGATCTTAAACTCAATTACTAAATGTCCGCAATATGATTTATAACATAAGAGAATTTGTGATTGAATTACAACTAGTGAGCATCTCTATATGTGCAATTATGAATGTATTGAAATTATCCGTAGTCGAGAAATTGATGAGCACTGACATCATTGATTCGGTTGAGACTAGCATGTTTAAACTTCTTGGTTAGCCAAGCAGCCGATCTCGCTAGTTGGAGACATTGGATGTTGAGAGTTAAACGTGGATGCTGGTTAAAGGTAGCCAGTTCATTAGAGTAACTTGCCTTGAGACTTTATATGGTTCTATACATATGTTAATGAAGATTTTAGTGCAGCTTAAGTGTCAGTTTCCTTTGATTTGCGGTATTCAAGTCACCTTGGTCGTAAAGGCTTATACTTTTGACATCATAAGCAAACATCTTTGAGGATGTGTAGACCCGAGATGATTGGGTATAAGTCAAAGTGTCCGAAAGTGTTTAAATATCCCATAGAGGATTTACAACTTCTTTAAAAAGGAGACGTATACCCTGCGGCCACTTGTCAGGATTGTTACTAAAAGTCTTTGGCCAAAGCATTACATGTCAAGGGTACAATACTCTTGGATACATGTACAAGTAACTTGAATTCATAGGATAAGAAAGCTAGCTTGGGTTAGGTGTGACGTAGTCAGTCTAGTGGGGACTGACACACATAGATCATGTCCTGAACCAAGCGGGTATAAGATGGTGAAAGGAACGAGACACGTTTAATTGGAGCTGTTGAAGGGTTTAAAAATGTTCTGGAATCAATCATTGATTTTCTGATCAATTGGGGATCATGATGTACTACTAGGTGTCACTCATGATCGTTCCATAATTAATGGTTAATTACAGACGACCAAGATAACCGAGAACCTATTGGGTCACACACACTACAAGTTCTCCAAAGAACTTAAAACGAGTTTGAGAATTAGATTATCAGAATGAGAGAAATAAAGTCTAGTTGGACCGGACAAAAGACAATATGATGGAATTCGTCTTATGAAAATGAAATGAACGAAATTGATTTCGTTCAAATCAGAGATCGTTTGGACATGAGAGAAGCGACCTATATCCTCGACATTAAGATTTATAGAGATAGATCGAAAAGGTTGCTTGGTCTTTCGCAGTCTACATAAATAAATAAGGTGTTAAAAGTAGTTTAGCATGCTTAAATCCAAGAAAGGTTACACCTTTCGAAGTCTACGTGTCCACAGACAAAAGACGAGAGGATTTACATGAGTAAGATTCCATATGCTTCGGCAATAGAATCAATCATGTATGCTATGATATGTACGAGGTCTGATATATCATGTGCTTTGAATGTCATGAGCGAATACCGGTCAGATCCAAGAATGGATCATTGGGTGACTGTCAAGATAATTCTTAAAATATTTACGAGAAAATAAGGATTTATTCTTGATATATAGAGAATGTGATATGGTTACACGCTGATATACGGATACCAACTACCAAATAAGACAAGGATAAACCCAAGTCATAGTCTAGATACATAATTACTTTAAATTATGGCGCAATAATTTTAAAGTGTTTTAAATAAGACATCATTGCAGCATATGAAGTAGTAAATGAAGCGGTTTGGATCAGGAAGTTCATTACTAAACTTAGAATGGTTCCAACCATCGTTGAAACATTACTTATTTACTGCGACAACAATGAAACAATCACGTAGGCGATGGATCCTAGGTCTCACCAAAGATCCGAATATGTGCTTTAGTGAGATCCATTGATTAAAAAGATCATTTGTAGAAGAGAAATATAATTCAAAAAGAATCCCACCGAAAGAAATTTTATGGATCCTTTAATCTCTACCTCAAAGTAAATTTGAGGAACACATAGAGACACGTGGTATTGGATACCATAGTGATTAGCCTTAGTACAAGTAGGAGTCTGTTAGATTTGAGGGGTGTCCTAAGGCAATCACCTTACGGTTATACTATTTATTAGATAAATAGTAATTCACTATTTGAGTACACATTTTCTATGTGTTTTATTGGATCTTAAACTCAATTACTGAATATCCGCAATACGATTCATAGCTGAGAGAATTGGTAATTGGATCTCAACTAGTAAGCATCTCTAATGTACAATTATGACTATATTGAAATTATCCCTCGTCGAGAAATTGATAAGTATATACGTCATCGATTCTGTCAAGACTAGAACGTTTAAACTCCTTGGTTAGCCAAGCAGCTGATTTCGTTAGCTGGAGATATTGGATGTTGAGAGTTAAACGTGGATGCTGGTTAAAAATAACTAGTTCATTGGAGTGACCTGCCTTGAGACTTCATATGATTCTATACATATGTCAATAAAGATCTCAGTGCAGCTTAAGTGCGAGTTTCTTTTGACTCGTGGTATTCAATCAAGTCACCTTGGTCGTGGAGGCTTATATTTTGACATCTTAAGCAAACATCTCCGAGGAGGTGTGAACCCGAGATGATTGGGTATAAGTCGAAGTGTCCGAAAGTGTCTGAATAACCCCTATGTGTTCTAAGCGCTCGAATCAGGTGGAATTGACCCCGATAAAGACTAATGAAAGCGGATCAAATCGGTTCTAAATGCCCGAAAAGGGATCTAGGTGCCCGGAAAGGTCTTTATATTACCTATATGACCAGCACCAAGTGACATCTATTCTACACCTTATTCTTCATCATGTGGTGCTGCTAAACGCAAACGGAGCTAGACTCATGCAACTGGGGAAGTTTCTAAAGGAGTGCACAGCGCTCAGGACTTCCAGATCGGCCACTACATGACATTTGGTTAATCTTTCTTAAGTCTTACATTTATGTTTTTATTTATTTTATTATGGACTGTAAGACGGGTTTCTCTACCTCTAGATAAACGTCCAAAAAGGAGATCATTAGTGGACGAACGTCTTCCTATGCATAGACCTTGGATGTACTAACCTGGGGATAGAAACCAAGTAAATCCACGTGTCCTTGTCTCTTTCTTTAATTCTGCTGCTAGTCTCTATAATAGAATGAATGAACAATGAGCTCTATTCACCCCCTTCTAGCGCATACACCGGTCCTATAATTGATATTAAAGCAGGCTTGCTCTTGATTGGACTGACCGTCACAGGAGCACGAAGGCAAAGATGGAGGGAGAGCAAGGTAAAAATTTTATAATTCATTTTAAATTACATATGATTTATTTTAAGTGTAGAGAGAGATGACACTATAAAAATTAGTATCCTACTCATAAGACTCGGACGTACAACTGACGACAAAGGAGCAACTGATGCAAGGAGCCTAGAGGAACAAAGAGCACATCACGTGTTTCAAGTGCCCGAACAGGAAGACGGTTGAAAAGAAATCAAAATTAAGGGACAAAGATTCGGAAAAGAGACCATTAGTGGATGAGCACTTGCTCGTGCATAAGCCTTGGATGTACTAAGCTCGAGGGGTTAGGAACCAAGTAAATTTGACTATTCTTATTATTATATTTGAGAGGTGTCCTAAGGAAATCACCTTACGGTTGTACAATTTAATAAATAGAAGTTTACTATTTAAGTGCATATTTTTTATGTATTTGATTGGATCTTAAATTTATTTACTGAATGTCTGCAATACGATTTATAGTATGAGAGAATTTATAATTGGATCACAACTTATGAGCATCTCTATAGTGCAATTATGAATGTATTGAAATTATCCTTAGTCGATGAATTGATGAACGTGAACGTCATCGATTCTGTTGAGACTAGCATGTTTTAAACTCCTTGGTTTACTAAGCAGCTGTTCTCACTGGCTGAAAATATTGGATGTTAAGAGTTAAACGTGGATGCTGATTAAAGATAACTATTTTATTGGAGTGACCTGCCATGAGACTTCGTATGGTTCTATGCATATGTCAATGAAGATCTCAGTGCAGCTTAAGTGTAAGTTTCCTTTGACTTGCGGTATTCAAGTCACCTTGGTTATGGAGGCTTATACTTTGACATCTTAAGCAAACATCTCTGAGGAGATGTGTACCTGTGATGATTGGGTATAAATCAAAGTGTCCGAAGGTGTTTGAATAGCCAACAGAGGATTCACTACTTTTTGTAAAAAGAGAAGTATACCTTGCAACCACTTGTTAGGATTATTACTGAAACTCTTTGGCCAAAGCATTACATGTCAAGAGTATGACACTCTTGGACACCTGTGCGAGTAACTTGAATCCACAGGACAAGAAAGCAAGCTTGGGCTAAGTGTGACGTAGTCAGCCTAGTGGGGACTGACACATATAGACCATGTCCTGAATCAAGCGGGTATAAGACTGTGAAAGGAATGAGACACATTTTATTATAGCTGCTGAAGGGTTTAAAAATTATTCTAAATCAGTAATTGATTTTTTGATCAATTGGAGATCATGATGTACTACTAAGTGCCACTCATGATCGATCCGTAATTAAGAGTTAATTATGGACGACCAACATAATCAGAAACCTATTGAGTCACACGCACTATAAGTTTCTCAGAAGGACTTAAAACGAGTTTGAGAATTGAATTTTCAGAATGAGAGAAATAAGTCTTGTTGGACCAGACAAAAGGCAAAGATGGTGGAATTTCATCTTATGAAGATGAAATGAATCAAATTATTTTGGTTCCTGATAGAAGAGATTTTGGCAGATCAGAAGTAATAATGGGCTTTGTCTTATGAAGATGAAATAAACAAAATTGATTTGGTTCAAATTGAAAGTATTTTGGTCACTGAACCAAATGATTTGGTTATGAACAAGTTGGACCAAAAATGCTACAGTAATCGGTCTGAACCCAAACCCAAACTCGATTTAGGGAAAACCCTAAACCCGGTTCATCTCCGCGCTCACCGATTCTCTTCCTCACGCGCATTCACGTGCACTCCTCCGTCGGTTGTCGCTCGTGCAAAAGGGGCAAGAAATCCTTGATCGTCGGTCGTGCGCAAATGAGGAAAAAAACCTCTGTCGGTTGCCACGCGAAGCAAAAATGGAATGGAATTGCGTCAGCTACCTCATGCTTGAAGAATGGAAGGAGATCTGATCTCCTCCTCCAATTAGCCGCCGTTCGAAGAAGGAAAGGGATCCGGCGTGAAGGGCTTCACTTCTTCCTCCTTAAAAGGAGGTTCCTAGCTACCTGGAGAAGGGATCGTAAGAACCGCTAACACCCCTTTTCCCTCCACACGCCCTTGCTCCCATCGACCACGAGAAAAGAAAAGATCGACCGCCGCTATTCCTCCCTCTTTTATATCACCGACCACCACTTAGCTCTGAAGCCTTCCTTCACTGGCGAATCTTACCTCCCCATCGACTGCCAGAGCCCTTGTGAAGGGCTGCCGCCGATCACCAAGGAGAAGGGTTTGCGGACCTGCTGCTGGAACGCAGAGCTGCTGCTGGGATGGAGTTGCTACCAGGACCTGCTATCGGAATGTCGGGTTGCTACCAGATACGTTGCAGAATGCTTGGGCATTTTCAAAGCTTTTCATCTTCGCCAAAAAAGTTTCGATCGTGTGCCTAACTTCGTAACTTCACCAGAAATTGGATTGTCGGCGATAGTTAGAAAGCCTCGAAAACAAACGCAATGTGTGTTGTTACACATTTTTGATATTAGAATTTTGTCTTGTATCAACCATTACTGCTCGATGGCTAGTACCGCAGACTGTGACATGACTTGTGGCTTCCAAAGCCGTCCAGACCAGAATTTGGCGTGGATCACCGATAGAGACAGATTTTGACAGAGTCATTTGATTGATGTCATTTCCACTAAGATTCATACGTTAGTTATACGTAGAATAAAATTGTAATTCTTAATTTTTAATTTCTCAACTATGCCATGTACATGTTGTATCTTGCATGCGTGTGTTGCAGATGTTGTAATAATTTAGATTTTATTATTATCTTTTCCTTTGCTATGCATGTTTTTAAAATGTATAAACATGCACAATGCACTAGGCCGATCCCACACTTATCTCTTTCTCTAATTTCACTGCTAGTCTCTGTAATAGAACGAACTAACAATGAGCACTGCTCACCCCCCTCTAGCGCATGCACCTATCCTACACTATCGAGAGGAGACCTACTCTGATACCAATTGTAGAACCAGTGTGTATGCTAGAGGGGGGGTGAATAGCGCTTTCATCATTTGTTCGTTCGTTACTAACACAAAGATTAGAAGCGGATATTAGAAAAATAAGCAGGGGACTCACGGATTTACTTGCTGGTTCCTAACCCCCAGGGTTAGTACGTCCAAGGCCTATACACTGGAAGGTGCCCGTCCACTAATGCTCTCCTTTTCGGACCTTTATCCGAAGGGGGTGAAACCCGTCTTACAATCCAAAGTAATAATAGAAAGAATAAAGGACAAGACAATAATAATTAGACCAAACTCTCATGTAGGCTATTTTGGAAGTCCTGAGCGCGGCGCACCATTCTTGGAGCATCCCCGGTCGCATGAGTAGGATTCATTCAGATCACCAGCACTGTAGGATGAAAAAAATGTGGAGAATTAGTATTGTTCCTTGTGGTGCACATTGAGTCCCTTATATAGACTTTTTCGAGCACCTGGATTCTTATCCGGGCTCTTGGAACCGATCTTATCCTGATTTGGTTTCTTGTATATGGGGTTAATTTTTTGATCCGGATGCACTGGACCATTCAGGGGCACCTGGACCGTCCGAGCGCCTAGAGTAACATCCGGGTGCCAGATCCATTCAACTCGAGTTTGACCTGAGTTGACCCCGAGCTTGGTTCGACTACTTCTGTTTGCTCCTCCTATACTTCTTCAATCTTGCTTCCAGCTTCTGGTTCTTATAAGATAAGCATACACAAAAACAAAGCAATAAGCCTACCTATAGTTTGTCTGACCTACTAGGCTTACCTAAGCCTTACCTTATAGGTCTAACCTACTAGGCTTACCTGTGCCTAACTTCCCATTAGGACTAGTCACTTTCATAGGTAGACTTTCCACCTGTCAAACATCCGTCAGCCTTGACCTGCTTGGACTTTTTCTTACCTAACCTTCAGTTAGGACTAGTCACTTCCATAGGTAGACTTCTCACCTGCCAAACATTCGGTCACCCTTGACCTGCTTGGACTTTCCCTTGCCTAACCTCTAGTTAGGACTTCCTTGCCCAGCTTCACTCACTAGAACTTCCTGCCCAACCTCCAACCAGGACTTTCTGCAGCTTCACTCATCAGGTCTTCCTTGCCTAGCCTCCAACTAGGACTTCTTTTGCCTAGCCTCCAACTAGGACTTTCCCTACTAGCCTCCAACTAGGACTTTCCTTACCCGGTCAACTTAATTAGGACTTCCTTGCCTGGTCCAACTGACTAGGACTTCTCGCTAGTTTTTTGATCAAATTGACCTGACTAGACTTTACTTACATCCAAATATTATGTTTTGTTTGGATGAACTCTTGGTCAAACTAACTAGGCCTAGATGCATTGTCAAACATCGAAACTCTGGGGATATACTAGTGCTCCTTGCACCAACATTATCCTCATCCTAATTTTCTATAAAATCAAATACCATAAATTAACGATCATTAATTACCTCAAATTAATAAGAAATAAGATGAAGACCTCAAATAAATCTATTTATGAAATAGACTAGAAACTTAATTTATGATACAGAAAAGGATTAAAACACTATAATATCCCTAAATTATCTTGTCTCAAAGCCACTTATCAGGTAACAAGTCGTCTATCTAACTACAAACCTAAACTCGATTACCCAGACCAAATGTCTATCTATCCTTGGGATCAGTCTACCGATCCTTAGGATTCGGTTCACTACGAACTTGGTCTGGCCATGTATGATTTGCGTCTATCTGCCTCCTCGGTCTTAGTTCCAACTCCAAGTCCTTCAAAACAAGCATACAACAAAAAAAAAAAAACAACCTAGCCTACTCCTATAGTTTGTTGTCACTATTAGGCTTACCTAAGTCTTACCCTATAAATCTGATCTCCTAGGCTTCATGTTTGGAGTTCTTCTAAGACTTCTCATCACAATAGCTCACTCCCTAGGATTTTTCTTTGTCAAACATCCAGTCACCCTTAACTTGCTTGGACTTACCCCTGCCTAACCTCTAATCAAAACAGTCACTCAGTAGACTTTTCACACTTGCTAAGCCTCCAGTCATCTTAACTCACTTGGACTTTTCCTTGTCTAATCTCAATTAAGACTAGTCACTCAATAGATTTCTCACTTTTGCCTAACCTCTAGTTGGACTTTCTTTTGCTAGTCATGACCTGACTAGACTTGCCTCACTTTTAAATATTAGGTCATGTTTGGTTCAACCCTTGTCAAACTTACCAGACATAGATATATTGGCAAACATCGAAACCCTAGAAGTTGATTGCACTAACAATCTCTCCATGTTTTATGTTAGATAATTTTTTAAGTTCAGTTTCGATCTTAAGGGTTTCATGACAATGAGATGTCATTAGATTTTTACTAACTTAAATCTTCCTCTCCCCCTTTGTCATTCACAAAAAAAAAAGATCAATTACCTAAGGTTAACCTTTATTTTTGTACCAACAATTTAAGGATTTTTCTATAGTCAAAACTTATATTTTATCCTTCTTGAAAGATCATTTGTAAGTTATAAATACATTTCTTTTGGAAATCCTTTCAAAATATTTAAAATAGATTCTAAGGTTTTTTCAAAATTTTTGAACAATCCTTTTCAAAAATTTTAGAAAATTTGATTTTTAAATGAATTTTGAAAGATTTTAGAAACAGTTTGCAAAGTATTTTATAAAAAAAAATTAAAAGGAATTTTCAAAAATATTTTTTTAATAAATTTATTATTTCATGAAATTTTTAAAAATTCTTAGATATTTTTTTAAAAGAAAGGATTTTCAAATAATTTCCCAAAAGTATTTTTAAAAACATTTTAAAAGGAATTTTTAAACATTTTCAAAAATATTTTTTAAAAAAAATCAAGGGAATTTTTAAAATTTCGTTCCTAAAGAATTTTCAAAAACTAAGTATTTTATCTTTCAATCAGAACCTCCCCTTAACTTGACAAACTCTTAGGAATCCTTGTTAACTATAAGGAACATCTGTCTATATGTTTTAGGTATCTAGAAGTGTTAGGATCGTCCCAGTGCAATGCGCATGTTTACACGTTTCACAAACGTGCACAGTGAATATAAACAAATAATTAACAAAATTTATCATAACACACGCATTCAAATACAAGAAATAACAGAGTACAAGGCATGACTGAAAATTAAAATTTTTAGAATAACAAATTATTCAACGCGTACCTCATTGATGACGTTGAGCGAAGTTGGCATCAATCGAGCAGTCTTTGTTGAAGTCCTGCCTCTACTAGTGATCCACGCCAAGCTCTTGTCTGGACGGCTTTCGAAGCCACGAGTTACGTCATCGTTTCGGTACTAGCCGATGATTGATAATGATCGATTCAAGAGAAAAGTCTAATTCTAAAAATATGTAACTACGTTTGTTATGATCGTTTTTCGAGGCTTCTAACTATCATTAAAAATCATATTTCCGGTGTAGTTTTTAGTGGTCAACCTTTGACTACCGATTTACGATAAATGATCGAAACTTTTTCGATATTGATGGAATGTTCTCCGAAAACTTCATAAGTTTTTGCGAATGATAAATCTCAGCAACCACCTGGAACAACTCCGATAACAACCTGTTAGCTAGAAACTCTTTCTGGCTAGAGGTTGCCTACGGTGACCGATGTTGCATTCGTCCACATGGCTGAGCAAAGACGGGTCTGCGATTCAGCATCTTCTCCACCTCTCCTACACGACCAGAAAATAGGGGGATGCTTTCCTGCTCTCTCATCACCGCAACCTCCCTCCCTTTTGTCACCGCCGACGGCCAAGTCCAGATCGCGAGAACCCTTCTTTCGGTCTTCTCCCGCGCCTCTGGTGGAACCAAACGGAGCAGGCGGTGCTGCCGAGCAAAACACGCGGCGTTGCCGAGTGGAGCAGGAGGCGTTGCCATGTGGAGCAGGAGGCGTTGTCGAGCATAGCAGGCGGCGTTGCTAAGCAGGCGGCATTGGGCAACGGAGGAGGAAACCTCAGGGACACCGGTGCACACAGAAGAAGATCCGATGGAGCAGAGAGTGCATGACCAGAGAGGAAAGCGGCGCTCAAGCTAGGGTTTCCTTTATGCTCTGCCTTCACCACGACCAGCTGAGTCAGGCAAAGTAGTCTTTGCTTTTGTCGTGGTCAATTTAAAAGCTAAAAGAAGAGTCAGCTTTTAAACAGAATCAAAACCCAATTAGGGTTTGTGGGTTGAACTGGAGAAGAAAAATAACCCAGGCTGAACCGAGTTCAACCCATGTTTATTGTATTGAACCGGGTTCATTATTGGTTTGCTTGGTTCAATAACCAAACGACCTCCGATTTAATCCAAGCTAGTTTTATTCAATTCGTCTTTACAAGATGAAGCTTCTCATTGCATCCGTTCGGCCAAATCTCTTCCATCATGAACCAAACTAAATTGGTTCAATTTTGATTCAAAGCCGAATCATTTGGTTCAATAACCAAACGACCTCTGATTTAAACGAAATCAATTTTGTTTATTTCATCTTCATAAGATGAAGTCCATCATTTTGCCTTTATCTAATCAAACCAGACTTTATTTCTCTCGATTTGAGAATCTAATTCTCAAACTCATTTTAACTCCTTTGGAGAACTTGTAGTGCGTGTGATCTAATAGGTTCTTGGTTATGTTGATCGTCCGTAATTAACTATTAATTGTGAAATGATCATGAGTGACACCTAGTAGTACATCATGATTCCCAATTGATCAAAAAATCAACGATTGATTCTAGAACATTTCTAAACCATTCAGTAGCTACAATAAGATGTACCTCGTTCCTTTCACCGTCTTATACCCGCTTAGTTCAAAACATAGTCTATGTGTGTCAATACCCACTAGGCTGACTACGTCACATCTAGCCCAAGCTAGCTTTCTTGTCCTGTGAATTTAAGTTACTTGTATATGTATTCAAGAGTACCGTACTCTTAACATGTAATACTTTGACCAAAGACTTTTAGTAACAATCTTGGCAAGCGGTCGTAGGGTATACATCTCTTTTTCCAAGGAGCGATGAATCCTTTGTCGGATATTCAAGTACCTTCGGACACTTCGACTTATACCCAATCATCCCGGGTCCAACCTCCTTAGAGATATTTGCTTAAGATGTCAAAGTATAAGCCTCCATGACCAAGATGACTTGAATACCGCAAGTCAAAGGAAACTCGCACTTAAGCTACACTAAGATCTTCAATAACATATGTATAGAATCATATGAAGTTTCAAGGCAAGTCACTCCAATGAACTGGTTACCTTTAACTAGCATCCGCATTTAACTCTTAATATCCAATGACTCCAACCAACTAGATCAGCTATTTGGCTAACCAAGGAGTTTAAACGTGCTAATCTCAACAGAATCGATGACGTCCATGCTCATTAATTCCTCGATTATAGATAATTTTAATACATTCATAATTGTACATGTAGAGATGCTCACTAGTTGTGATCCAATCATAAATTCTTTCATGCTATTAATTGTATTGCGGACATTTAGTAATTGAGTTTAAGATCCAATCAAACACATAAAAAATATGCACTCAAATAGTGAATTGTTATTTATCAAATTAATAGTATAATCGTATGATGATTGCCTTAGCACACCCTTCAAATCTAACAAGAAGTCTAGTATTAACCTCAGAATTTTTGTGTCTGTGTTCAATAAACATGATTTTCAAATATGTAGGTTATATATATATATATATATATACAGGATTGATATCCTGCGCGACGAAAAATCTCGACTCCCGTGCGCGACACCCGACCCACGCCCACTGCCGCCGCGATTTCATCGCCGTCCGGCCATCTCCGGCCACCGGACCGGACCCGATCGACGCGCCATTGGCCGGCGCGTCGATCGGCGTCGGTCTGGCGGCCGGAGGTGGCCGGACGACGGCGAAATCGGCCGGAAACCGCCGCTCTCCCACCCACGCCCACTGCCGCCGCGATTTCATCGCCGTCCGGCCATCTCCGACCGCCGGACCGAGCCCGATCGACGCGCCACTGGCCGGCGCGTCGACCGGCGTCGGTCCGGCGGCCGGAGGTGGCTGGACGGCGGCGAATTTGGCCGGAATCCGAGACACAGGCCGGCCGACGGCGGAATCCGGCCAAATTCCGACCGGAGACCGGTCGGGGAAGGACCGTCGGCGCCGGGCGGTCCTTCCCCGGCCGGTCTCCGGTCGAAATTTGGCCGGATTCCGGCCGCGATTTGGCCGGAATCGCCGCCGGCCACTGTGTCTCGGATTCCGGCCAAATTCGCCGCCGTCCGGCCACCTCCGGCCGCCGGACCGACGCCGGTCGACGCGCCGGCCAGTGGCGCGTCGATCGGGTCCGGTCCGGCGGCCGGAGATGGCCGGACGGCGATGAAATCGCGGCGGCAGTGGGCGTGGGTCGGGTGTCGCGCACGGGAGTCGGGATTTTTCGTCGCGTTGGATATCAATCTTGTATATATATATATATATATACTACACCAAATCAAGCATGAATTTCAAATAAATATTAATTTTTAAAAATATTTTTAATAAAATGTTACTATTAATTAATAATTTTGAAATTTTTTTCTAAAAATATTTTCAATTTAATTGTCCTTATTATCTCACATGGTCCATATGTCTCAATACAAAGCATACATGATTGCATTATGAATTTTGTGAGATGATTTATTAATTTTACTTAATTTAGAATTTAAGTTTGACTTCGAAAGATTATTTGATCTTGTGTTAGATAAATTGACTTCTAAGTCATGGCAAGACAAGGGTCTTTTTTGGATATCAGAGCAACAATCACTTTTTTAGATAAAGCCTTTTAAAGAAATTATACACTTAGCCTACTTCTTGAAACTAGTCTAACTACTTTAAGATGTGTCAAGGTAGCTTTAGTCAGTTTCTTTTAGCTAAGTGAACGAACTAGGATACTCCTTATTTAACCCGGGCACTTAGACTAAGTCTTCCCAATGTATTATCATCTCGTCGCGTCCTAATTCTATACGATCATGTTTCAAACAATCCTTTTCCTATCTAGCCATTCTAATTAAACATGAAATAAAAAGCTAGTATGTATGACATGATATTTATGTATGTAATTAAATATATATGTATGATCATGACAATTATGAATAGATCAATCAATCAAGTAAAAAATTGAATGGATCAATCAAACTAAATAATTTTTAATTTATTTTTAATAATGGATTAATTCTTGATTTGATATATTTCATATGAATCCATGAATGTGTCAATTCACTTTGACATATTTATATTTTTATTAATTTTATTATTTTTTAGGATATTATTTTATTAATTGATTTAATAATTATAGGGTACTCAATTTTAACTTGGTTAAAAATTTTAAAATTTAATTTTAGTTTTTTAAATTTAGATTTAATTTGTTAAAATTTATAAATTTATTTTCTTGAAATTTAGTATTTAAAATTGAATTTATTTTTTTAAGATTTGATGATTTATTTTTAAAAATTAATTTTAAATTTTTTGGGGGAATTATTAAGTTTAGGATTTAGATTGGCTTTTGAATTTGTAATTTTTGAATTTGTAATATTATCTTTTATTTGAAATTTTATTTTTTAAAATTTTAAAATTTAATTTTCAAACCTGATATTATCTTAATTAACTTAATATTATCTTGATTTTCAAATTTTAAATTAAAATTATTTGTAGTCATATCTTTTGAATTTATATATCTTTTTATGATTTAATAAATTATCTTTAAGATTATCTTGAGAAAATAATTTATTATTTAATTTAATTGAATTATTAAGATTAGAATTATTTTGATTATTAATTATTTTTAATTAAATTAAATTAATTGAATTTGAATTGGTTAAGTTAGATTTCTCTGGGTTGAATAAGTAAAAAAATTATCTAGATTTTTATTAATTCGATTAATATCTAAATGAATTTATCTTTATGATTAATTTTATTATCTAAATTTATTAAATTTAAATTATTGATATTTATATTTTTATTAATTGAATTATTAATGATAAAATTTGACTTAGTTACTTGAAGATTATCTTGATTAATCAGGTTTGAATTTGTCAAAATAATATTTAAATTATTTTTTAATTTTAAAATTTTAAAATTATTTATATTTGAATTTATTAAATTAATATTTTTATTAATTAATTTTAATTCTAAATTTTATAAATTATCTATATTTGAATTTATCAAATGAATATTTTTATTAATTAATTTTAATTTTAAAATTTTAAATTATCTATATTTGAATTTATTAAATTAATATTTTTATTAATTAATTTTCAATTTTTAATTAAAATTGACTTTTTCAAATTTAACATAGCATGCGAATTATCAAATTTCATGCAAGAATTTAGAAAACCTAGTTTATCATACAAAATACTAGGGATATTTTTGTAAATAACTACACTAACTGGAATTGCAACTCCTATTTCTGACTTTTTCTCAATTTTCTTCTCTAGACACTTGTTCTTGTAATGGTTAAATCTTTGGCACTTGAAACATATAATGTGTTCTTTGTTCATCCGGACTTCTAGCATTAGTTGCTTATTTACCGCTGGTAGTATCGTTCGAATCTTACGAGTAGGGTACTAATTTTTATAGTGTCCTCTCTCCCAACACTTAAAATAAGTAATATAATATTTAAATTTAAAATTGATCTCCATACCTTACTCCCTCTCAATTTATAGCTTCCTTGCTCCCATGGCGGTTAGTCCTAATGTTCGAATCTTTGGCACTTAAAGCACATAATATGCTCTTGTTCCTCCGGACTCCTAGCATCAATTGCTCCTTTGTTGCTAGTGATGTCATCTGAATCTTATGAGTAGAGAACTAATTTTTGTAGTTCCTTCTCTCTCTACACTTAAAATAAATAATATGATTTTTAAATTTAAAATTGATCTCCATACCTTACTCCCCCTCAATTCATAGCCTCCTAGCTCCAGTGGCGGTTAGTCCTATCGAAAGCCAATCGACTTTGATATCAATTGTAGGATCAGGATCGTCAAGAGAGGGGGTGAATCCCAATCACTTGCTTCGTGCTCAGTTCATCATTCTTTTATTTATAATTAGATTAGTAGAAGCGAAAGATAATAATAACAAGAACAATAGAAAGACTCACGGGATTTATTTGGTTCCCAACCCCCTAAGGCTAGTACTCCAAGTCTCATGTACGAGAGACATCCCTCTACTAGTGGTTTCCTTTTTGAAACTTTTTCAGAAGTGGAAAAACCCATCTTACAAGTCAAACACAAGTACTAAAGATAAAGAATGTAAGAACATAAAATAAAGCAAACTCTTCGACGATCTTAAAATCCTGAGTGTCACACACCCATCCTAAAGCTTCCTTGGTCACAAAGCATTAAGAGCAGTTGCTTTCCTTTGAGCACAGATATGAGGAGTAGTGAATTATTGTCAATCTCTAATCTCGAGACCTTCTTTTATAAGCCTTTTTCGATCTACCGATAAGCCTTATCGATATACTGATCCTGGATAAAACTTAATCCAAAAGACTGGGCCTTCACAATCCGTGATCTAATCTTATCAAGTTTATTGGTCTACCAATCCTTGGGATCAACAATCCTTGGGATCTACGAAACTTAGGTGCCACATCATCGATCTAGTTGTAGACTCGATCTTGGTTACCCAAACTCGATTGGTCTACTGAATTGGCTTGGGTCTAGTTCAACCCGAGTGAAGTCCGGTTCACTCCAAACTTGATTTGGTTGCATCTGATTTGCATATGTCTTCTTTCTCAATCTTGTTTCCAACTCTAGATTCCTACAAGACAAGCATACAATAACAAACAAACAACCTAATCTACTTTGTAGTCTGTCTAACCTACTAGGCTTACTTAAATGCTCCCTATAAGTCTGACCTACTAGGCTTCATGCTTGGAGTTCCTCCAAGACTTTTCACCACCTAGGGCTCACTTCCTAGGATTTTTTTTGCTAAACATCTGATCACCTTTGACCTGCTTAGATTTATCCTTACCTAACCTCTAGTTAGGACTAAACTCAATAGACTTCTCACCTTTATCCAGCCTTCGGTCAACTTGATCTACTTGAACATTTCCTTACCTAACCTCTAATTAAGACTAGTCACTCGATAGACTTATCACTCTTGCCTAACCTCCATTTAGAATTTTCTCTTTCTAGTCATGATCTGACTAGACTTGACTCACTTTTAAATATCATGTCCTGTTTGGATAAATCCTTGGTCAAACTGACTATATATTATCAAATATCAAAACCTTGAAGGCTAATTGCACCAATAGGTCTTGTATACACCATGATTTGCTCAACGATTGGAGCTTCAACAACTTCCTCTACACTTTTTGGAGCTTCAAAATTTTCTTGTTCACCCTTCTCCACAACCTCCTCAATTGCTTCTTCTTGAATTTGAGTTTTATACTCTTGCATATGGTTTTCATAGATTTAAAGATCTTCTCCCAAAAATCCTTAGCATTTTTTTACTCCCCTACCTTTCTCAAAATATGGTCAAGTAAAATAGAAAATAATGACATAATACCTTCTAAATTACCTTCACCAAGTTCAATTTGGTCTGCCATCCATTTGTTTGAGCTTTCTCCCCTTCTTATTTAGTAGGAATTCAAACCCCCCACTTCATAACGCACATCATTATGAAGTCTGTTTAAAAACAAACTTCCATCCACCTTTTCTTAGGTGCAAAGTCTTCATGATATAGTGGAGGATCACATGATACTCTATCCATCTTTAAAATGCAGTTAGTCCAATGTAGAGCACCTCACTCTAATACCACTTGTTGATGATAAAATGATCAAATTAGTGGGGGTGAATAGCGATCGTACACATGTAAATGTGATTCTAAAGTACTCTTTCTATCATGTTAGCAAGGTTACAAACAATTAGCACAATGAAAATGAAATAAGCATACAAGCAAGTTTACCAATCACAAAAAATAGTCATGGAGTACAGGTCCTAGTGAGGACAATCAAACCACTTAAATGAACGTGTTGTGTATGCCTGTGTTCTTGAGTTTTATTTTTATTCCATTGTGCTAAATCAATTGTAGATGAACAAAACAATAAAGAATTGCGAATGAGTCTATTCACCCATCTACCTTCTCTAAAGATCCTATATTTGGTAGACTGTTGGCTAAAGCAATCAAGATAATAGTTAAGTGATGGTCAATCTCATCAACTGATCAACGATAGAATAGTAAGTGAAGCTTAAAAGAATTTAAAGTCTATAAAAAAGGATCAAGAGGAACATTTAAAGGCTAGCAAAAAATATTGATTGTATAATATTTAGAGTCTTTCTCTTGTACTCTTAGCCTAAGCCTCTAACATCTTATTGTAAAGTGTTATTGTACCATATTTTTCCACCTCTTATATGACAATACTCAAGGCGATGCTATTATTGTCCTACACACATTGGATGGACGATCAATCAAAGTTTCTTACAACCCATCTAGAGTTAAGTTTCCTTCAAGGAGAGAGAATTAGCAAATTAGAAAATAAATTTTTTATTTTAAATTGTATTGAATATTTGATAGTTATCGTCCTTTTAGGTGTCAAAAATTTAATTTCTTTCCATTGGCAGATATCTGTTCAATTCGATTTGATTTTTATGTATTTTCATTACTTTTCAAATTTAGTAGGGTTTTATATTTTGTCAAGTCTTAATCAATTTATTTCTTAGTGGTCAAGTTCTTTAAAACAAGTGAGTATTCTTCCTCGCACTGTTTGATTGATTTTATTTTTAAAGTTTAGTTGAGTCGGAGCATTTCTAAAGACTATTGTACACCATGATTCAGCAATTTGGCCGATCCAATTGTACAGCAACTAAAAGAGATAACTCAGCAATGCATCTTCTCCGAGTTTATTTTCTCTTAGACCATTTGCAATAGTCTTATGCAGCCACTAGAGTTTGCAGCGAGAACCATATTTGATGTTCTTCTCCAGCAAACGCTCGAAACAAAATGTGCACTGTCGCTGTCAATCTCATGGCCAGTAATAGGATCCAAGTTCCCAAACTTGTAGGAGGTTATGGGCATAGGAAATTTGTTATGATAAGCATACACCTAACACAACAAATTAAGTTACAAGATCATTAGAAAAATCCTCCAAGACAAAATACAGCTTGAAATACATAAGTGACTTCGACATCTGCTAAAAAAGTATTGCATTTTTGGATGAATTTGCAACGGAGACAGAAAAAAGATCTATGTGGGCGATGCTCTAGTTCATCTTTAGCAGGGATAAAAGTTTAAGGGGTAGATACGAAGTACGTAAATATAGAAACATACTGTACTTAAGGTTAGCAAAACCGAAGAATGTGGATACTCACTTCATTTGTTTCAGAACCGCATACGATGTATCCGTCGCAAACAGATAAGCCTACAAAATTCTGCATTTGAAAAGAGCCATACATCATGACCAAATTATTACGCTAAAGGAAATCTGGAGAACCCAATTAATTATGTTGAGAAACAGCAAAGTAACAGAAAATTTAACTAATATTTGGTTAACTGAAACTCAAAAAGAAAATTTCAAACCTTCTCGTTACTGTGGCCAGTCATGCTCAAAGTGCAGCCATTTGTGGATAATCCTGCTGCAACAGTCTTCTTGAGATTCCAAAGCTTTAAGGTGTTATCAGTAGATGCAGACACAATTGTATCAGAATTCACAAATTTTATGTAGCTCACGGTCCTTCTATGTCCAGCTAAAGTACACCAGGGAATCCTGGTATTACGAAGATCATAACAGTAAATTCTGTGATCAGCAGATCCAAAGGCCAGTAGATTAGATGAATACGGCGAGAACTGTACACAGCACACGTTTGCAACACTCTTGATTGTTTTGATGCATTCCTTCTGCAAGCATAGAATATATTTACTTCAATTTTCTCTTCAAAGAATAGAGAAAATTTTAAGATTCTGATTGTAGACTTTAGTTTAACAAGAGCATTGAGCTGAAGCATTGTAAATGTGATGTAAAGATGCATATTATAAAAGTGCAGTTGATGTCTAGCACCCTTATGGAGTTGTAGAAATAAATAATCTTCCAGAGTAAATACTCAATTTCAATTCACGCTGAAAGCATTCTGGATGATTTAGCCCAATGAAAATTCACAATCCAAATAAGGTAATGCAAAAGATACAGATATATGAATTTGATAGAGAGCTCGCACTTCATGTATGCTCCAAAGTTTCACAGAGCAATCATCACTTCCACTTGCCAACTTAGTTGGAGCTTCCGAAGAGAAGTCAACAGACCAGGCTCGTTTTTGGTGGTCCGTGTACTGATGAAATCCTTGACCAGTGCTAGCATCCCATAACTGCACATGAGGAATTAAATTATCTTGCAAATTTTTACTTGAGCAAATGATACATACCCTAATGAGAATAGTAATGTTAGGCAAATTTTCCGATGGATGCACTTGGGTTTTGGTAGTTTCAAATTAGGGCACCAAGTTTAGTTTGCCTAAATTGCGCACCAGCCTACCTGAAATACTTGATTTACAACTGTTTTTCTCCCACCTGACCGAGTCACCCAATGGACCAGTCTAGGATCCCTCCCAAACCAGTAAAAAAAACCCCTCGAAAGAGTGTTACTTGCAGTGAGGGATCAGAAAAACCATCAGAGAGAGCTTTGGCTTGAAGAATGGTCTTCTGATCATTTTTTACTAGGAACATCTTTTATGGAGATGCAGTTTATGGGGTGTTTTTCATTTCAATTAATCAGCTTGGGCACCAGTTCAAAAGGTGGCTCGGGCAGGATGGAAGAAAAAGGCGGGTAAGGTATTTAAGTTACATTGGGACATAATACTGGGGAAAAAACTTTGTTGTGTTGGGAAATACTGAAATCTACAATATGATTTTGAATAGAAATTGTAGCTTAACTATGCAACTTCCAAGAAGAATATCCTTCGATTGCAGAATATTGGAAATGAATCCATGATCTACAAAATTCTTCAGCTACATGGATCTTTTAGATTAATTTAAGTTAAAAATGATAATTAGTATGGTCAGATATGACATGAAGGAACAAGTTTGAGGATACAGATAAATTACCTTAAACTTAATGTTTGATTCAACATACATCTAAGGGAACAAATTGACACAAGAAAATGTTAGGAAAGATAGTGGAACCCAGAATGTCAACATAATCATTTAGCTCAAAGAAGGAAATATATGAACCTATAACTTAGTAGCTACATGGGGAAAGAAGGAAATGTTTGAGCTGAAAGAAGAGTACATGAGGTTCTAGACCAATGGAATCGAGCTGAAAGAGGGGTAATGAGGTACTGGACAAATGGATGCAACTTTATCCTTACAAGGATCATTAGAGAATGTTTCTAACTCAAATCCTTGATTCAAAGGTTACAAAGGAGAAAATTGACCATGGAAAAGTCTCCATCTATATATCTTGTTTGTGCAATCATGCCTTGAGTGATCAAGTTTGACCAATGATTTTAATGTGTTTGACAAATAATTTAAGTTAGATTAATCTTGTGTTTGTTAATGAGCTTTGTCAAGTATATAAGTGTAGAAATTTTGGCAAGTGAGTTGTGGAGAAGTTCATGTAAGTCGAGATTGACTAAATAGTTTACAGATATAGAAATGCATTAGGTGCTATCAAATAAGGAAGTTCAATAGGAGTTGATAGATAAAAATGTTCAATAGGAGTTGGTAGAAGAGAAGCCATGGTAGGTAAAGGTTGATCGGGTACCTGACAAACAAAAGAAGTCTTGAAGGCTAGAAAGAAGATCTAAAGACAACTACTCTTGACATATGAGTTGTGAGAGATTACAAGAAAATATGTAATTTTGATAAAAAGTATAGGATGTTTCTTGTAATTGATGTTGATGAGCAGATTTAGTCAACCAAAGGTTTAGTTATTTGAATAGTCGAGTTGAATAAAGTCATTTTGATCACAAATTATAGCACTTTGTTTCAACTTGAGTTGAGTCTAAACAATTAACTACTAAAAATAGCTTGCTCTTTGTTTCGTTTTTGTTGACTAGGCAGTCAACTAAAATATAATAAGAATTTAAAAAATAAATTGTTCAAGTGAATTTTATCCAGTTTAGTTGAGAAAGATTTGAGTAATATATTTTTTAGTCAATTGGAATCGTGATCACCCAAATGATAAGCCTGCAACCTAATCTAGTTGAGTTGGTTGTTAAGTGTTGAGTCAATTGAAATGGATTTGAGTCAGCTAAGACAAACAATTGACAAACAAGGCTTCTGTGATGAATATTTCAATCGACAAGTAATAATTTGAGTAGACTATAATTAAATATAATAGTTGGTTAAAGCTTATGCAAGTACATTTTGAAGAGTAAAAAGAAGAGCAAAGGGATCTTGTGTAGGATCAAACTCAATGCTAGAGAGAGGTAAATAGTATTATAAATTTTATGAGCTTTAAAGGATAAAATAACTCTACGAATATTGACAGAATAATACAGCGGAATAAAGATAAGTTATTAAATTAAGTATTTTAAGAGCAATAATATTTTCTAGGTTAACACATAAAGCATGCAACAATTATAAGGATGCACAACATAAATGAATTGATTCTTATTTCGATTAACTCTTTTCTAGAAAGATTCTAGAGGCGGAGAAACCTTAAAAAGAATCTAAAAATAAAACACACAATGATATAAGAATGTACGACAACAATAGAATAATAGTCTTATGCTCGAGTTTTCATTTTTGGAAGATGAAGAACGATGTTGGAGCGTGTTGCTGATGTAGCGTCCAAAGAACACTGAATATGAGCACGAGCACGAGCACGTTGAAAATGATTGATAATAAGTTGCTTGAGAGCTTGCCTCTAGCTCCTTTTATAATCTTTCTTCGAATGCTGGCATGACACCTCTCGGTAGATTGGACCATCCCCAATCGCTTGGGAGACTGTTGACTTGAGTGCAATGTTTATTTAATAGTAAATATTATCCGCGATCCTTGGACTTCCCCCGATCACCTAGAGTTAGGTCAATTTTCATCTTTGACCTGCTTTCTTGAATCGCTCGATCTCATTCCTACCGATCACTTGGACGCTATGGTTGCCCGCTCCTCGCTCTAGTTATCTAGTACACCTCAACTCCAACGTTCGAATGTTATCTCCAACTAGTCGACTGGACTCCCTCCCAATCGCTTGGAACCGTTGGACATTACTTCTATATACTTGATATGCGTAATCAGTATGATATAAAGTTTAACTTCACTCATGCATACCTTGGCTAGATGCTTAGCTCCTAGCTGAACCATCTAATGTAATTTGCCAAGCTATAGCTCCCAACTACCTCCAATTGGATTTACTCTTTCAAAACTTCAGCTCTCAACTGACTCTATTTAGGGTTAATCAGCCAAGACTTTAGCTCTCAGCTAATTCTGCTTGGACTTGCGCTACCTAGTTTCCAATTAGGTCTTTTCTGCTTGGTTCCCAACCAAGGCTTAATCAACTGTCTGGTTTCCAATTAGGACTTTGTACTTGCCTAAGGACTTAACTAATTGTCTAGTTCCCAACTAGAACTTCGTACTTGTCAAGTAACCTACTTCACTTAACACAGAATCATTAGTTCACAAACAAACTAATTTTATGCTTAGTCATACATCAAAACTCTGAGTTCACTGTGGTGCTTTTAGCACTAATGATTTCTCCCTTTTTAATCATATGAAATCTAAGTTAAAGTTAGTTTCACCATAGCAGTTGAAAAAGTTTTAAGAAAGCATAATAAGAACAAAATGTATGATAATCTTACTTTCTCCCCCTTAGTCAGTGCTTTCTCTCCCTTAATTAGAGGTTTCTTTGAGAAATGACTTTTTTAATGGAAAAATATTAAGATAGTATAAATTTTAACTCTTATTAACTTTTCATACATCAAAAATTGAGTTAAAGAGAATGCTCTTGAAAAGGCTTAAGAATGAACTCAATCAGAAAAGTAAACATGTATAACAGACTAAAGAAAGCTAAGCAGGAACTGAAAGTTAAATAAGCATAAGTCAACTATAAGTCAAAAAGGAAAACATTCACATCATCTGTTACAAGTTCATAACAAAAAGAAAACTAAGATAGATTAGCGGGATGTTGCTTGCATATATGCAAAGCACGTAACAAGTCTATGATCTCATACATTTGGTCCTCCAAACACTGAAACATACAGGTGACCTTCTCCTTGAGTCGAATCACTCGCTCCTCTAGAGTCAAAGGTGTTAGAGATATTGTTATGTCAATGTCGAGCTCAGCTGGAGTCTGAACCTCTAGAGATTGAGGAGTCTGTCTCCCATCCTTCCAGACTAAGGTGTTTTCTCTAAGGATCATTTAATCTATAGTGAAGTTTCTAAGTCCTATTCTATCAAAATTGAATAAGAGTTGAATATTCCCTTGGTAAATATCAATCCTGAATGATGCCAAGATAAGAGTCAAGATATGATAGTAGAGCATAAGGACTTGATGATTAGTAATGGTGTGGGACTGATAGATGATAGATCTGAAGATAAGGTTAATGTCCAATTTACGTCTTACTGCATATAGTAAAAAAGAGTGAAAAGTTTGTATATTACATCTTGATCTCGTGAAGGGGTAAAATACATGATACTAGAGTTTTATTCAAGACATAATCTGTCATTCTGAGTTCATTGGAGCAAAAGTTAGTCACAGTAGGATTTCGTTGCCCACCAATGAGATACGTGTAAGTTTGATTCAATGAAATATGGGGGAATGGATCAGAGAAAAGGTTGATTGACAAGTGAAAAATAATAGAATTTGAAAGATAAAGTGCAATTCAAGTTGGTCCTTAATTAGATTAGGTGTGAAAACAATGTCAATACCACCAGCTCTAGATGAATATATAAGGTCGTATATTCTAGTTAAGTTGTTATAGAATTTAACACATAAATCAAGATTTACCATTTGGCTACAATAAATAAGTTTAGACATACCATAGTGGGTTATGATTTCTAGGATGTTTGCACAATATTCTAAGAGAAATTGTCTATTAAAGTATTTAGGAGGTATGAGAATGTATGTATGTTGTTCATATTTAAGTCTAAGGTCTCTTAAGGAAACCTAAAGTCATTAGAAGAAGACTGGGAGGAACTAGCCTCAGTAATACTTTGTTTTCGTCTAACAAAATAAATATTTCTTAACATTAATCTTTCAAAAATAAAAAAAAAACTTTGAAAAGATTAAGTTTAGATTTGTTACTTAGGCATGATGTCATGAAAAGTGACTTTTACTTTGAAATAATGGTCGAAACTAGACTCGAAGGTGAATCAGATTTTTTAGAGGAAATTTGAGAGTTTTAAGTTGGATTTCGGCGGCTGGGATCGCGATCGCCTACATAAAGGTCCTCTGGGCGACCACAAGGCGTGCAATCAACCATAATGATTTTATTTCAGGCGCCTTAGTCGAGGTTATATGGGCGATTATGGGTCACCCAGTCACGCAGGTGCCTAATTTTACTGTAATAATAATTTCCATTTATTTTGACCGGTGTAGGTCCAAACGACTAGGTGACTCCCTGCCGATCGGGATCCGATTTTTTAACTACCCTAGTCAGATTCGTTTGAATATATATTCAGGCACCTAAAGTGGATCCAAGCAACCGAGAGGTCAACATGTTTGACTTTTTGTTAAATCATTAAAAATTTATCAAACATAAGTTCATATAAAAATAGAGTTTAAGAAGTTTCTTTTGATCAGTCCAACTTTAGTCTCAAGTTATCTATCCATAGGACAAAAGCTTTCATGTTGGTCAAGTTGAGCAAAGAGTTTCCAATTTTCATATTTATGAAATATTTGCTGTCAATCTAGGAATTTTTAACTTAATCAATATTTAAGTTTTTAAGCTCTGATTCATGTTGATGCACTGGCATAAGCATCTATAATCCAGACTTTAATCCTATGCACCTCACACATTTTCTATATTTCACAAACACAAACAAGTAATTCCTTAGTTGCTTTGTGAGATGTTGGCTGCCTAGATCTATATGTACATGCAGTTTATGATGAATACATAGGCTAAATCCAATTGTAATAAAGTAAAGTAAATATTAGTTTTCAAAACTATTTTAATTTTAAAAATGTAATCATGGTTCAACTTAATCCTAAACTAAAAATTAAAACTTAGCTCCCCTACTTAAAAGGTCTAACACATTTTAGTTTAGCATTTGGGTTAACGTGACAAGCATTTGGGTTAATTATGTGAATATGTTGTTTAGATACCCAAAAGTATTGATTTCCTATTTGATTGACTAGGCAGATTTTTGAGACCCATGTCATCTTACTTTTAATATTTTGGTTAACTAAAGATAAGTAAAAGATATGGTTCTGATTTGAGTTATATTAAAGTCCAATTCTTTTATAAGCAACTTATTTAGTTCTAAACATCATACTCAAATACTTGGAGCTAGATGTAAACTTGCTTAATGTTGACATTAGATCACTGACTTAGTCCTTTAAGTAGGAATTTTCTTCTTCAAGCTTTGACACTTTAGTTGAAGTTTCAACTTTATTTGATGAGTCAGAAATAGTCTTTCCGTTAAGTAAAGTTTTAACTTGTAACTTGTACTTAGCTAAAGTTCTAGTCAAGTATAATACAGTAAGGTAAAATTTTTTAATGATTAGGTTTGTTTCCTCACTGGTTGACTCATCTGAGCCACTACTTTGACTAGACTTTGAAGTTGATTCAAGATCAAAATTAAATTCAGACTTGTATCTCTCTTCTATAGCAAATAATGTTAGGAGGTTAACTTGATCTAAGTCTGACTCTAATTCTGAAGAAGACTCATTCCAAGTTGCCTTGAGTATCTTTATTTTCCTTTTTATCTTTGTGATTTTATTTTTCATTGTCTTTTAGAAGTGGATGATCTATTTTGAAATGTTCCTTTTTGTTGCATTCAAAACATCGGACATTGGTTAGATCTTTTCATGTGATTTTCTTTTTCACAAACTTCTTAGAATTTTTTTTTATCGGATCATCCGTTTGACTAGATTTACGACTTCTGAAGGTAGGTCATCTTCATTAGTAGATGATCCGGACTCGAATTCAGATTCAGATTTAAATTTTTCCTTAGATTTTGACTTAAGCATAGGTTTCTTAGCAATTAAGATTATTCCCTTTTGGTCTAGATTAGTATGTTTATGAAATTCAAAATTACAAAAAAATTATCTAATTTTATTATGAATAAGTCTTTGGAAACTTTGTAGGCATCCACCATTGACGTCCATAAGGTTGTTCTTGGGAAGGCTTTTAGGGCCTTCGGAGGTTGAGTTGATTACTACGGGGCAGACTTGCTGCAATTAGTAAGGGTCGAATCTCGGTGAAACCAAGGCAATACCCTCCCCCATAGTGGTTAACTGTAGCTTTCCAATTTACCTCCTCACAAAATGGTCGTGGGTCCGACCATATGGGGCCGCTAGGGTGGCGGATTCCACCTTTTGCTGTATTAGGAAGGCTTTGAGGGCATACTTAATCAAGTCGCGATTATCGATTTGTTCATTGAGTGCATGAATGTCATTTAGGATTTTCTTAAATCGGCTATACAATTAACTTGTTGACTCATCAGTCCTCATTTGAATATTCTGAAGCTGACTTAGTAATAAGTCCTTCTTGGCGGTTCGTGAGTCAACTGAGCCTTCATGAAGCTCAATGAGTTGTTCTCACAACTCCTTAGTACTATTAAAGAGTCTTACTTTACTCAATTGTTCCTGAGTTAGACCACATTGGAGTGTAGTTATAGCTTAAGCATTAGCTTGAACTTTCTTGTTGGTGTCACTTATTCAATGACTGAATTCGACTAACTCGCCATTTGGATATCTGATAGTTCAAACCCTACCTTGATGATCATCCAATTTTCTATCTCATTTATGAGATAGTATTTCATCTTTTCTTTCCAATAGGTAAAGTTGTTGCCATTGATTAGAAGAGGTTGGGTTGTGTTGTAACCTTCTTGCAAGGCCATTTAGAGTTGAAAAGTTGGTTGAATTAGGATTTGATCTTTAGATTGATTTATTCTGACTTAAAATGCAAACTTCATCCTAGGTTAGATTCAGGTTTTACTTTAGGCTAGTTAAATACAAAGTTTCTAACTTAGCTTTCAAGTTGTGGCGAGGCACAGGAGCCTTCTTGAATATCAGAGCAACGACCACTTTCTTAGACAAAATTAAAATGAGAACTTTAAACTTGACTAGCTTTAATACAACTTCTTGGTCTAACTAATTTAGAATAAGGTGAGTTATTTTAAGTTAATTCCACTCGATCGGGTTTTCCTAACGTACTATCAGCTCAATCCACTCTCATACTAATTTGTAGGATCGAACTTAATGCTAAAGCAGGATGAATAGTATTACAAATTTTACAAGCTTTAAAAAGTGAAAAAGAACTCTAAGAATATTGACAGAGTAATGTAACAGAATAAAAATAAACAATTAAACCAAATATTCTAAGAGTAAAAATATTTTCTAGGTTAACACATAATTAATGCAACAATTATAAGGATACACAGTATAAATAAATTGATTTTTATTTCGATTAACCTTTTCTAGAAAGATTCTAAAAGTAGAGAAACTTTAAAAAGAATCTAAAAATATATAAAGCATAGAATAATACAAGAATATATAACAATAATAGAATAATAGTGTTACGCTCGAGTTGCCATTTATGGAAGATGAATAGCGAAGATACAGTGTGTTGCCGACGTAGCGCTCGAAAAGCACTCAATGTGAGCACGGACACATTGAGAATGATTGATAATGAGTCGTTTGAAAGCTCTGCCTCATAGCTCCTTTTATAGGCCTTCTTCGGATGCTAATCGACTGGACCATCCCCGATCACTTAAGAGACTGTTGGCGTAACTGCAATGTTTATCCAATAGTAAATATTATCTGCGATCCCGGTCAATTGGATTCCCTAGGGCGCCTGCAGCTTGGTCAATTTCCATTTTTGACCTACTTTCTCAAATCGTTGGATCTCATCTCTACTGGTCTCCTAGAAGCATCTACTGTTGGTGCAAGATGCACTAAGATCTTGCCTAGAGTTTCGATGTTTGACAATACACCTAAGTCTGGTCAGTTTGACCAAGGGTTGACCCAAACAGGATCTGATGTTTGCATGTGTGGAAGTAAGTGAAGTCTAGTCAGACGACTAGCAAGAAGACCTAGTCGGTTACACTAGGCAGGGGAAGTCCTTATTTGGAGGATCAGATGGAAGTCTTGGCAGAGTCGAAGAACTAGGTGAAGTCTGGGCTGGTCTGGAGGACCGAGTCGCAGGAGAAGTCTGGGCTGGTCTCGGTGACTGAGTCACAGCAGAAGTCTGGGCTGGTCTGGGTGACCGAGTCGCAGCAGAAGTCTAGGTTGGTTAGAGAGAACCGAACCGCAGCACAAATCCTAGGAACTGAGGACAGAGCCAAGCAAAAGTCCAACAAGTCAGGAGGACTTGGTTGACAAAAGTAAATTCTTCAGAATGGAGTGGGTTAGACTAATCCAAGATTTCGATAGAAATCTGAAGTTAGACCCACAGATAAGGTTAGGTTGTCTTGTTTGCTTGTATGCTTGTCTTGCAGGGACCAGGAGCTGGAAGCAAGAGCAAAGGAAAAGTAAAACAAGGCAATTGAACCAAGTCAGCTCAGCTGAGTCGACTCAGATGAAGGCTTGAGTCGACTCCAGCTGATTCAGCCGAAATCTGAAAGTCAGTACATTGATTTTCTGCTAACTCGACCTGGAGTCGACTCAGGTAACGTTTTGAGTCGACTCAGGCTGATTCAGAGTCAAAAGTTATCACAGTTGACGCCACAACGACTGGAGTCGACTCAGGAGATAACTGAAGTCGACTCAGAGAGGATAACGGGCGGAAGCGATAAAACTCTATCTGGCACGTCAGTTGGAGTCGATTCAGATAGGCATTTGAGTCAACTCAGGACCAGTATAAAAGAAGGCTTCGACCAGCAGCTTGAAACACAATTCATACGTCCTTCTTTCCGACAAGAGCTGCTACCGAACGCAACAGAGGCCAATCGCTTACAACCGGGGAAGATCCAGGAGGAGAGCGCGGCGCTCAGGACTTCTGGATCGGCTAAGTGTTTGGTTCATTATTCTTTAATTTGTTGTTATTATTGTTTGTCTATACGAACTGTAAGACGGATTTCTCCGCCTCCGAACGTCGTTCGGAAAGGAGACCACTAGTGGACGGGCGCCTCCCGAATTAGGCCTTGGATGTACTAACCCTGGGGGGTTAGGAACCAAGTAAAATCCGCGAGTCCCCTGCATCTTATTTCTAATTCCGCTACAAGTGCTTTTAATAGATATCGAACGAAAGTGAAAAAGCGACTACGCGCTATTCACCCCCCCCTTTCTAGCGCGTACAAGATCCTACATCTACGGTCAACTAGACGCTGCAGTCACCCACTCCTCGCTTCAGTTGTCTGGTACACCTCAACTCCAACAGTCGAAGATTATCTCCAAGTAGTCACCCGAGCTCCCTCCCGATCACTTGGAACCATTGAACTTTACTTCTCTGAACTTGATGCATGTAATCAGTATGATATAAAGTTTAACTTCACTCGTGCTTATCTTGGCTAGATGCTCAACTCTCAGTCGAACAATCTAGTGTGATTTGCTAAGTCATAGCTCCCAGCTGACTTTCCTTGAACTTGCTCTGCCAAAACTTTAGCTCCCAGCTGACTTTGCTTGGATTTACTCTACCTAATTCTCAATTAGCTCTTTTCTGTTTGGTTCCCAACTAAGGCTTAATCAACTGCCTGGTTCCTAACTAGGATTTTGCACTTGCCTAGCTTCACTAGGACTTAGCCAATTATCTAGTTCTCAACTAGGACTTCGTACTTATCAAGTAACCTGCTTCACTTGATACAGAATTATTAGTTCACAGACAAAGTAATTTTACACTTAGTCATACATCCGAACTCTAGGTTCATTGTGGTGCTTCCAGCACTAACATCTTGTTCAAGAATAAGAAAGCTACTACTACTCTATTGCTCTCTAATTGTCTCTACTTTAATTTATAGTCTTTTATTTTGTTTGGACTTGAGGCCTTTACCTTTAAGCTTTATTTTCTTTAGATAAACTTTTCTTCGCTTTATTGTTTTTATCTTATTGGAAAAGCTTTTGTCTGAGGTTTCCACCTATAGTAAAGAGAAAGTATAGTGGTTCTTCAAGGGGTGAGTCACCTTTTGAGTCTATAAGAAGGAATTTAGGATTCTGAACCATACTAAAAGAATCAAATTAGAATTTCTTACTTTATTAATGTCTATCCTACTTCCTTTTTACATTTCCACTATGCAACTAATTTTTAATTTAGTTTTTATTTGTCTCTTTATAGAACTTCGCTACTCACCCTTCCCCCTTTTGCTACATATGATCCTATATTTGGTATCACATATGATTGCTCTAGAAGGCCTCACCGCCTATAGAACCTTGAACTTGAGAAGAAAACGCTCTATATTTGGTGTTAAAGCTCGACCACTCTTGAAGGATTAATCGCCACCAGAGACTACTTAAAGCTTATATATGCAATGCAATAAGGATTCAACACCACACAATCCCATATTTAGATGAGGTAAAATTTTCTTATTGGAAAAGTTGTATGGAATATTTTCTAATAATAGAGTTCGATAATTTGATCGTCACCAAGAAAGGATCTGAGGCTTTTATCAATAAATTTGGAGATCCAATTGATTTCGACAAATGGAGTGACAAAATAGAAAAGGACGGACAAGAAAATGTCAAAGCTATAATCACACTTCAATATGGACTCTTATTGGAATAATTGAACAAACTCGATACTTTTAAAAGCACAAAAGAACTACAAGAGAAGTTAATCAAACTTCATGAAGGGTCAAGGGGTCAAAATAGCTTGATTTAAAATGAATGATTTTGAAATTAATTAACTTGAAAAAGAAACTGAAATCTTGAAGTCACAAATATATGATTTAAAAATGATCCTAGAAAAATTCGCACAAGAGTTAGAATATCTTGATTTGATAATAAATGGTCATTAAGAAAATTTTAGCAATGTTGGACCAGGATATGAGTAAAAGAAAAAGGAAAAGGGATGCTATTCTATTATTTTTAGTGGTTAGAATTAAAGAAATATGTAGAAAATGAATACCCAAAAAATACTTAGTTGATAAAGTTGGATCCAACTTGTATTGGGTTTCAAAAAATTATAGTATCTCAACTTGTATTGGATTGATCTTGTAGCTTGGCTACAAAGACCAATATTAAGTATTTCCTAGAGATGCTATGCAAAACGGAAGCAACAATGTAAAATAAAGGAGAAAGCACATGAAATACTCACCTGAACCACTCCATCATAATCTGTTGAAGCTAAATAGTTCCTGATGTATTTGTTCCAACAAACGCAGCTGAGTTTGGATTTACTTGACATCTCTAGCACTGGGTAATTAATGTCGAGAGTGTAATTTTGAAGGGCATCAAACTCGAACACTTTGATTTTCTTTGATGCTCCAGCAGCAGCAAAATATTCTTCATTTTTGTCGAAGCTCAAGGAGCAGATCACATTTGCAGAGTTGAGGATATCTGGATTTCTTAAACTACCACGAACTACAAATTTTTTATAGCAAGCATACTTGCATAAACCTTCAAAGAACAATCCTCGTTGATCAGAGGATTCATCCTTCATATAAGAAAGTTTTGTGTTATTTCCAAATGTATACAACTCATTTGGGGCCTTTAGAATGTTTATGTCTTGACGTAGTGCCGAGCTAATATCAATTTCTGAAGATTTGGATCTCATGGAAAAGTATGCACTTTCAATACTTTCAAAGTTATTCATTAATGTCCTTGCATCTGTATTAACTACAGAAAATTCAGATCCTAAATCCTTAGGTAGTGGTTCTTTGCAAACATAGAAACCTGGCATACCTGCAGAAGTTTCCTGCAAGAGTATATCTCTGGGCATATGTTCATTTGAGAAGTGTCTCTTTTTTATGTCTCTAATGTCTTCTTCAATGGAACTAAGGTTTTCCATCAACTTGTCTATCTGCAACTCTTTGTGTTTTCTTAATGTAGACAGAAAATGCAACAACAAATCTGCTTCCGAATGTTCATAATCAATAGTTGAAGATAATTGTTCTGTAGTTGACAAATCTCTATCTTTACCAAATACATCACAGTTCATAATATCCCTGTCATCCACAAAAACAAAAAGCTCTTAATTGTAACAAAAAGTTGATAACATTTTAAATCTTCACCCTTGGCACAAGTTTCTTAAGTAGGAATTATTGACTCAAGCAAAAAAATTTTAGGACTTCCTCTATCCTCCCCAAACTTGTGATTAAAATGCTCAAGTAAAATTTGGAGAATGTATAAATGTGCGATAACATTCATCCAAACAATTTTTTAAAGACATCAAGTTAGTTATTCATGCATGTTACTCTGAAGACTGTTCATGTATAATGAATCAAAGAATTATGGGAAAAAACTTTTTGTGCCACAAAAATATCCAAGTCCGAGAAGAGCTTATCATAATTGAACCAATAGAAGGACCTTTTAAAAGAGGCAAAGTCATCGGTATGGGAAGATGATTTTGTATAAGAATTTACTGTATTTTGAGAATTTCAACAATTAGCTGGCCTGAACCTATGAGCATTGAACAGTTCAAGAATTTTAAACTCCCCACTTATAATTCCAAGAAAATAGATTAAAATACACATGTTTTAAAACTCCCCACTTATAATTCCAAGAAAATAGGTTAAAATACACATGTTCTGGATCGAATTTCCCATATTATTCTGACTAATTGTAGAGCAATTATTAGGACATGAAATCTGTGTGTTATTGCTTCCTATCATTTCAAATGAATATAGAATCATCAAAATGATTTTTGGTTATTGTGTAATATTAAAGTTTCCAAAAAATAATTCATGTTAATTAGTTGTAATCTAAAGCCATAAAATATAATTTGTCATGCAACTGCTTTACTTTATTTATATACATTGAACTAATGAAGAATGGAAGAGTTGAAATTTTCCTTAAAAACAAAAAACAATAGACATTTTATGAGTGTCGTATGTTGCCAACGTGCTAGTTCCTTGGCCATTTTATATCATAAGGCTCACAGGTCATCCAAAAATCTTTATAAACCACTTAGCTAGGGACAAGACTATTGAGATTATTCAGATCCTTATTATCCATGGTCAAGGTCGATTAAACACAATCCTATTATGTTTTATTTTTTTCAATGTTGCTAGTCATAATAGTTTGCCATATCATTCCCAAAATCCCCAAATAAAGCAAAGAAGGGCATCTCCTAAAAATGGGCAATGCCCTCCAAATAAAAAGACTACACTTGCTTTAATAGTATTTAGGAACGTGCAACTAAATACAAAACAAAATATTAAATGCAAGATTACCTTGTTTTTGGCCGTGAAGAAGGATCTGGATGGAGCATCCATAGGCATATTCCAGATTCCTTAGGTTGTTTTGATAGAAAATTTGGAGGAAGAATCCGATGGCGTAGATTTAACATTGCCGCAAAATGGACTTCGCGAGATTCAAAATGACAAAAGAGCTAGAAAATTATTGCATTGGTTAGCACCTTAAGGAGAAGAGCAAAAAGTTGACGGTCTTAGTGTCTACACTTGTCATATTTTGGATAGATGTAACTATTGAGAAATTTAGTGTTGAAAAGCAGTTTAAACATGTCATAGGAGAAGAGGTCCACGCCCTAAATGCATAAATATTTGGATAAAAACTCATGAATGTCCTCTACTACATCAAAAATTGTGCAAGAAATATGCCAAAAATTGATAGTTAAAACTTAGTTAAGATGTAAAGGTTTACTGGCGTTGACATCATGCATGATCTTAGCATGCTCAACAAGTTTTCTACAACCATATAAACACTAGTCTGGTGCACTCTACATTCACTGAATCTAGTAAGTCATTTGACAAATAAAGAATAGCATGTTTGATTTTCTAGAAAGAATTCTTACCTCAAACAAAAGAACCCCAAGACTATAGATGTTGGATGAAGAAGAATATAAACCCTCATTTAATTCTTCAGGACTAACATACCACCTCTCCTCCAACTTCAAAACTTCAGAGATTGCATTATGGCCATTAGAAGAGAGCCCAAGGATTACAGGAGACGTTTGGAGCATGCATGAACCATTTACTAGAAGTATGTCGCAAATTTCACAGCAACTTTCAACATTGGATGATTGTTTGTCAAAATCTTTGCTTAGTTCTTCTTTCAGGACACTAGAATGTCTGGAAAAAATCAATTTCTTAGTTGAAGCTTCAGCAGCATTTCTTTTTCCTAACATGCTCCTTCTCCTCTTCCAAGTGTTTTCCAAACAATCCCCATCCAACTCTATTTTGCCAAATAATGATTCCTGTTGACCTTTATCAATAAGAGGACCAACGTATTTAACTTGTTTTGTAGGAAAAATAATAAAATGAGATGGCCGTAAATGCTTTAGAATGAATCCTTGAGAATGCAAATTACTGACTAGATCCACAATCAGCTTAAAGATGTGTAGTTTTTCAACTTCACTTACTTTGTTTTTAGGTTTAAGAAAACTTCTTATGCTGATTCCCTTTGTAGGAATCCCAGATAACTTGTTGTTGATTGTAGCTGAAGGAGATGCTCTATCAGCTTTAAAATGAGTAAATTGTCCATTTTTATAAGCACACTTGTGAAATTTGTTATCATCGTGGCAACTGAGTTCAATAGACTTTCGTTTCAAGGCATTCATGACTAAGAATTGTGATCTAGTGTCATCCAAGCCATTAGTTTGTGAAGGACTAGTACAGTGTTTATCTACATTGCCTGAAGCAATATATTTCTCACTTTGAGTTGAACAATCACATAATTGTGAAAGATTTTGATCAAACTGACTGCTTGAGTAAAGCTTATGGGTATTTGTTTGGTGCAGGAACGGAATACCAGTGTCCATTTCATTCAATATGTCTTCATGTAGCAAATATTTTGGCCTCAAAACAATCTTTCCTGTATCCTCTTCCAGGCCCTTCCTCAGTTGCAAATCCTTGTCACTGTCTGTCTGATCATCGGCAGACAGGTACGGTCTCTTGTAATTTCTCAGGGTCAATTCTGTGACAGGATCTTTTGAAGCTTTTGTATATAATGCTTCATGCTCAAATTGTGGTTTGGAACCAAAGTATGCACTCTGACTGACAAACAGTTCTGAGTTGAGCTCAGGATAGCAGACAGAAGAAATGTTTTCAGACCAAGTCATAGCTGGCATAGTTGCTGGAGCAGATATTTCCATAACATTGTAACTTTGGGTTTGCTCCTCTAGATGTTCCATCTCTTTGAACTTTAGGTGATCGACTTCTAAACCACCCACAGTATCATTAATATCAGTTATCGCCTCCATTGTTCACAATTTATTACTGAATCAAAAGACTTGAGCCAACAGGCTCTCTAAAGGTGCCAAAGCTTCATCCAAAATAAGAAGCAATTTTCCTCTGCCAAGAGAAAATTAATACACACAGCTAGGTGTCCAAGGACCTGAAAGAGAACATAACAAGATCATAAAATGTTCATATGCCTTTAATATACATTCATCACAGAAAGATAAGGAATACAAGATATCACAGGTTGAGATCAACGAGCTACAGATAGTGAATCATCTACTACTTTCCAATCTAAAGAATAAATGAAAATTATGCGAATAGCAAAAGGAGTTGAGGTAGTAATCTAACAATATATCATGTATTGGCGAATATGTATCTTGGACAAGGCAAGCATAATTAGAAAAGAGAGACGAAGGTTAAAAAGTTGTCCTTGTGACAAAACCGAGGGAGACATTGCACAATCATGGAAAACAAGGTTACCAAGTAAATCATATATATGAAACTATATATTTGATTTCCAACTCGGAAACCTCCTATTGGTAAAACTCCTTAAAATATAATCTTCCCCACGTTGACTGAGCTGCTCTTATATGTTAGATTTCCAAACGATGTGTATCATCACAGCGTATGGAAATCCACTTGGTTCACATGCATAATGCAGATCATTGGATCCATAAGTTGTGCAAATCATAGAGATGGCGCAGAACCTAGAGATTGGATAAATCTTAAAACCTTAGCAAAATTAAAAAAAAAAGAAACAAAAGTCAAATCGCTGATGAGCAAACAAAATCAAAAATTGTTGCCAGTAAAATGGAGAAGAAAATAGGGAAATCTAAGCCTTCACAAACTTAAGAAAGAAGCAAAATCCAACCCTTTTCTTGTAATAGCAAAAAAGCTGCAAGCTGGCTGTCAAATCTGCATCAACAACAACTAATGAACAGCCGCAACACAGATATATTTGTCCAGAAGAGCCGAAGTAGAGATAAAAATGCATCTAACAAAAAAATATAAAAAACATTGAACATTCCAAACGAGGAAATAAGGATCATTGAAGAGCTTACCGTGAAGGGAAACTCCGGGGTCCTCGAGGCTTTCGACTCTATCCCAGTACAAAATACTGATTAGTTATTCCGTAGCAGCATCTCAACATTTTTCCATCGACAGCAGCTACCTCGCCCGGCGTCAACACTAATTCATTAGTGTATTAAAGACTATATATTCTCATGGACATTTGCACTAGAAAAAAAAAACAATTGTTTCATGGATAGGCAGAGGTTGGAGGAAAGGGTGGGGAGAAGATATTATTGGAATAGCAGTAAGAAGAAGAAGGACGTTACGTGGACAAGCTTGCGACCAATGCTTCGGCGCATTGTTTAATGCGAGAAGAGCTTTGTATATTAAAATAAGATAAGTGAGGTTTTGTGGGGTCAGCTTAGGCGGCCGCATCATCCACGGAGGAGGTGGCTGAAGGATGACCGGAAGATGAGCTTATGTGGACGGGAACGCAATCTTTGAATTGATAACCTCCACCTTGGAATTGGATAGTGAAGAAATTTAAAATAAATGTCCTGGCTTTGTTAAATCATTTCATCACAATTTTTTATTTTCCATTTGGCAATTTATTAAGCTGATCGCCTAACGTTCAACATAATTCAAATTGAGCACACCTGTTCTCAAAATACACTTTGATTCAAATTCTTAGTATTAGGATGGATCCTTGATGAATCAGGAAGTTAGAATGGCAATAATGTTTGACTTTAAAGATTAAAATTTTTTCCTTTGTAAGTTTTTTTGCAGGCTCAAATAAACAAATATGTTAAAGTGCGGAAAAATATAAATAAGAAAAGTATGTGCTAACACAAAATGATTTACATAGTTCGAAACTTAAACTTTTAACCCATGGATTATGGACTCATAAAGTAAGTCACCCATCAAATTCTACCATCTTTTCTCCTTGAGGCAGAAAAATTGATTACAAAATGCTCCTTACAATAAGAGCAAAACAAATCAAAATTTTATAAATCAAATAACAATTGGACTAACAATGAAACAATGAGGCAATGGGAGTTTCTTTGACTTTTTCTTAATGCCCTATTTAATTGGAATTACGGAAGCAAAATTGAAGAAAAATTTTCATTTAGGAGAAGTTTTGTTGATGTAATCATGCCCTTGTAATCTGGATCGATCATGATTTTGATGGTTCAAATAAAGAGTTTAAGTTAGGATCATTTTGGATCTCAGATATGCATGAATTCGTGCATTTGATGCTGATAGACATGAAACTTGACATGACCAAGGTGTTGGTGGCATGAAGGCTCAAGGTCCATAAAAATCAAGGAAGGATGACATGGACATCCAAGGAATCATGGATGAGGAGCATCAACGCAATGAAAAGCCAAGAAGGCTTGGGTAGACTCTATAAGAGATGAGAGTGAGAGAACTTTTATGCATGGGTAAGGATAGAACTCATATCTAGGATAAATTGAGCCTTAAAGATGATCGTAGTTAAAGTATTCGTCTACTAATACATTATAGTAGTCAACTAGACCATAGTAATTGATTGCTAAGTCCATTGATGATCAAATAGAAAAATATAATGTCTTTGTTCGACCCAACAATCAACTATCCAAATCAATTGCTAGACAACAATTGATATATAACAAGCACCAGTCAACTAGTGATCCTAATAGTAAGAGACAAACTTACCATTAAAAGGCTAACTAATGTTATTGTGGTTAACATCAATCGATTGATGGGGTCGTTAAGTGAACATTGGATAACTTATACAAGTCAGCAATCAACTAATCAAATCTTAACAGTTAATTGAATAGGGAAAAGGTTGTATTGAAGTTTGGATTAAAGCTAGAGCTAAATGTAGGACTGAAATAGGCGATAGAACGGGGGTGACTATCACATGTAAAAACTTCTTTTTTCTTTTATGAAAATAAACATAGGATGCAGTGAAAAAATAAATCACAAAGACACTATCAGTTACTTGATTTATAGTCCAATGATTATTACTTTAAAGCCCACAATTCTTTGGACCATTTCTAATTGGGCAAAACACTAAAATCCTTCTTTTTGAAAAACTTTCGGAGAAGAAGAGAAATCTCATACAAGAAATGAGGAAGATAATAATAAGTTACTATCCACTTTAGAATAAATGCAAGTATAAAATGAATATAATGACAACTTTATAATAGAGTTTCATTTTGATTGTCGGAGAATCTCTCGGTGTCGTAGTAGTAGTACTTACACGGATAAAAGCAGTAGGGAAAAACAAAGTCGATGATGTAGGATCGAACTCAACACTAGAGAGGGTGAATAACGTTATGAATTTTATAAGTTTTAAAAGATGAAAAATAACTTTAAACAATATAGATAGAATAATGCAATGAAAAAAAGATAAACAATTAAAGCAAATATATAACTAACTTGATAATAATATTTTCTAAGTTAAGCAGGTAAGATTTCTAGTATAAATTGTAAGGACGTGCGATATAAATAAATTGATTCTTATTACGATTAACTCCTTTTTAGAAAGATTCTAGAGATGAAGAAATCTTAAAAAGAATCTAAAAATAAAGAACATAAGAATATAATAATATACGATAACAATCTAATGATAGTGTTACATTTGAGTTGTCGTATTTAGAAAGTGAAGCGTGATGTTGCAGCACGTGGTCGAAGTAACATCTGAAGAGCACTGAATGTGATCATTAGCATGTTGAGAATGAGATATTTGAAAGCTCCGTCTCATGGTTCATTTTATAAACGTTCTTTAGATGCTGACATGACACCTCCCGGTCCACTAGAACATTCTCGATTGCCTGGGAGACTACTGACGTGGTTATAATATTTTGTTGGTAAAGGGAGCACTAGAATCGAACCTAAGTTTTGATAATGGTAAATGGTTAAAGTTAAGCTTACTTGTGATCTAACAAGTTAACTAAGTGTGCAGGCAGCACAATCAAGAAAGATCTAACTGGAGGTTAGGCAAGAAAAAGACCTAACTAGAGATTAGGCAAGGCAAAGTCCTAACTAAAGGTTAGGCAAGAAACTCTTAGCAGCTTAGGGACACCAGGTGGAATGGAAATGAAAGAGTCAGATAGGACTAGAGATTAAGTCGGACAAGGACTCGGGGTCAAGTGATCGAGGCTAAGTAGGAAGTCCAAACAAGGTCTAGAGGACTAAAGTTTAACAAGGTAAGCTCTTAGAGTAGAGTAGTTCTTCCGAAAGGAAGAATGGGTAAGGATGCATCCTCACTCAGAGGACATCCTTAGGCGTCAATCCAACTAAGAGAATCATGTGAGTTCCAAGGTTGAGGGTCGGAAGGTTGAGAGACTGTCAAACTCATGCATTCATATTATTGTACTAACATTGTCTTGCAGGGTTTTTGTGCTAACATCAATTTTGTAGGATCGGTAGACCGATCGACTGGATTGTAGATCGAATAGGATTGGTAGACCAATCAGCTAATTCGGTATACCAAACAATGATGTGACATCCAACTTGGCATAGGATAATGATGAGCTTGTTGATGTGGCAAAGAATAACTGTCGACTAGCTGACGTGGCATAAAAAGTTATTCGGAAGCTGACGTGGTGGTAGATGATCGGAGGATCACCAGATCAGTAGACCATCAAGGGGATCGGTACACCAATCAAGCGGATTAGGATATGAATCCCAAGGCGATCAGTATACCGATCAGTATACTAATCAGGTCCTATTAAAGAAGGTCATGGCCAATGCTTCATCATCAATCATCCAAGTACTTCAACTCCTACTACAGTATGAAATGCTGACGCTACGACCAACTACTATGTCGTCACTAGTGTCGATCTATAAATCCCTCATCTCTGTATAAGTTGTTTTTGTTATTTTTATCTTTTGTGCTTTCAATTGTACAATGAACAATAAAGTGTTACCTTCCTTGTCTTTGTAAAGACGAGACTCTTTCTCATTGCGAGAAAGAGTCTATTAGTGAATTGTCCAACGAAGTGGTCAAGGATTGTGGGTCTTAAAGTAGTAGTTTGAGGTTGTGAACCAAGTAAAAGCAAACTTATCTTTTGTGTGCTTTTGAGTTCTTTGTTTTACTTTCCACTGCTTAAATCTGAAATGAAAAGGAGTTTTTAAAATCAAGTGAAAAAGCGATACATACTTACTATTCACCCCCTTTAGCACGCTTCTAGATCCTACATATTTATCCAGTAATAAATGTTATCTGTAATCCAGGTCAACTGGGATCCCCTCGGTCGCCTAGAGCTAGGTCAACTTACTTCTTTGACCTACTTTCCAGTATCATAGAATTCATTTATATTGGTAACTTGGAGACATCTACAGTTGCTTAGATGTTGTGGTCGCTTGCCTCTCGCTCTAGTCGCCTGCGAGACTTCTATTGCAACAGCTGAAGGTTATCTCCAACAAGTTGCTCGAACTCCCTCCCGGTTGCTTAGAACCATCGAACTTTGCTTCCCTATACTTGTATATATATATATATATATAATAATTAAAAATAAAAATATTTTTATAAATATATAAATATATATATATATATATATATATATATATATATATATATATATTATGATTACTTTTGTATATTTTATTTAAAAAAACATTTGGTATAGTTTTTATATTTTTAATTTTTTAATATTTGAAAGTATTCAGGTCACTCAACACATGGGTGGTACATAACTTGTGGGCTGCAATGGGTGATCCATAACTCATGTTATTGGATTGTGCTAATGTATTTTTTTTTATGAAAGGTAAATATTGTTATATCTAATAGATATCCTAAAGGCAATCGTCTTAAATATTATCTTATTTATTTGATAAATAAAATTTACTATTTGAGTTATATGATTTGATCTTAAACTCAATTAATGAAGTTCACAATACAAAGTATAGCATGTAAGAAATTATTATTGAATTATAATTAGTGAATATCTCATCATGTGTAATTATGTTTTCCTAATCAATGAATTGATAAGACTAGACATCATCAATTTTATGAGATAAGTACATGTTATACTTAGTTTACCCAAGCAGTTGATCCTCACTGGCTAAAAACATAGTGATGTTGAGAGTTAACATGTAGATGCTAGTTAACGGTAACTAATTCATCAGATGTGACATGTTATGAAACTTCATGTGGTTCTTTATATGTCAATGAAGATCTCAATGCAATTCAAGTACAAATTTTCTTAGACTTGAGGTATTCAAATCTTCTAGGTTATGAAGGTTTATATTTTGGCATTTTAGTAAAACATCTCCTAGGAGGTATAGATCTAGGATGATTGAGTATATGTCAATATGCCTGAAAGTATTTAAATAATCCACAAAGGATTCACCACTTCTTGTATAAGGAGACGTATACCTTATGACCTCTTGTGAGGATTATTACTTATAAATCTTTGGCCAAAGCAAATATATCAAGAGGATGATCTTCTTGGATATGTATTTTTGAGTAATTTGAATCTACAAGATAAAGAATTATTACTTGGACTAGGTGTAATGTAGTCAGCTTAGTGGGAGCTAACACATAGATCATGTCCTGAACCAAGTGTGTGTATAAGATGAGTGAAAGAAACATATGCATTAATAACTGTAGTTGTTGAAAGGTTCAGAATATATTCTAAAATTAACCATGATTTTTTGATTAATTGGGGGTCATGATACACTACTATGTATCACTCATAATCGGAAACATATTGGGTCACACGACTATAAGTTCTCCGAATAACTTAAAATGAGTTTGAGAATTGGATTCTCAGAATGAGAGAAGTAGAGTCTGATTGGACCGGATAATGGACAAAATGATGGAAGAAATTTATCTTATGAAGATGAAATGAACAAAATTAATTTTGTTTAAATCAGAGTTTGTTTGGTTACTAAACCAAATGATTCAGTTTTGAACCAAATTAAATCAACTTGGTTTGGTTCATGATGGAAGATGTTTTGACGAAATGGATGTGATGAGAAGTTTCATCTTGTGAAGACGAATTGAACAAAACTGGTTTGAAATTGGAGGTCGTTTGGTTATTGAACCAAGTGAACCAAGAATGAACCTAGTTCGTTACAGTGAACATGGACTGAACGCGGTTTAACCTGGGTTATTCTTTCCTTCGGTTCAACCAACGCACGCTGACCTGATTTACCCCAAAACCTATTGTAGCTTCTCATATAAATAGAGATCACGATTTCTCTGTTCTCCTGCTTCTCTGTGTCAACCCGGTTTACCCCAAAGCCAACTGCGTGTCGACCAAATTTCTCTGACCTGCTTTCTCCTCCTGAGCATGATTTTCGGTGATAGTTAGAAAACTCCAAAAAAATAGTCGCGACAAATGTTCTTGTGTGTTTTTCTAGAATAAGGTTTTTCTCTCAAATCGATCGTTATCGATTATCGACTAGTACCAAAGACGATGACGCGACTTGTGACTTCGGAAGTCATCTAAACGAGAGTTTGACGTGAATCACCAGTAGAGGCGGGACTTCTGCAAGGACCGCTCGATTGATGTCAACTTCGCCCAACGCCATCAAAGAGGTAGGCTTCAATAATTAGTTATTCTGTAAAATTTTAATTTTCAATCATGTCTTGTACTTTGTTATTTCCTATCTATGCATGCATGTGTTATAATAATTTCTGTTTATTATTATTTTATTTCCACTATGCACGTTTGTGAAATGTGTAAACACGCGCATTACACCGAGATGATCCCAACAAAAGAAACATATGCACTAATAAATGTAGTTGTTGAAAGGTTCAGAATATATTCTAAAATCAACCATGAGTTTTTGATCAATTGGGGTTATGATATACTATTAGGTATCACTCATGATCTATTCATAATTAATGATTAATTATGAATGACCAACATAATTGAAAACATATTAGGCTACAACACTACAAGTATATCTTAAAGACTGAAAAATAAATTAAAATTCAATAAGATTCTCAAAGTGGATATAAGATGAGTGAAAAAAACATAGGTGCTAATAATTGTAGCTGCAGAAGGGTTCAGAATATGTTCTGAAATCAATCATGATTTTTTAGTCAATTGGGGGTCATAATATACTACCAGGTGTCGCTCATAATCTATTTATAATTAATAGTTAATTGTGAATGAACGTATTGGGTCACACGTACTACGAGTATATCTTAAAGAATTAAAGACTAAAAACAAGTTAGAGAATAAGATTCTCAAAGAAAGAGAGATTAAGACTGATTGGATTAGGCAAAGGGCAAATATGAAAAGTATTTGTCGCACTAAAAGCGTTTATGGATTATGCCTCATGTAAGCAAGTTGGGCATACTCATGTGACATGAGCTTGGGTTTTTATTCACATGTCGGACCTACATATATGATATGAACTTGGGCTTGTCCCGTAAACCTTAATGAAGAGATATATATTTACCTCTCCATGAAATAAAAAAAAAAGAAGGGTTTTTATTTTTCTCCTCTTGCTTTTGTTGTCGCCGTCCATTAAGAGGGTCTTCCCCTCTTGTGCCGCCTATAAGCCCTTTCCCTTCTTCGCTTTTTTCTCACTTGAATTGTCCTCGAAAGAAAGAACTCCTAGTGCCATTGATTTTCCTCCTTGAAGTTGTTGACCTCTCTCTTCTCACATGTCGTCTCCTTGATTTGGATAGTACTAAATGAAGAGGCAACTTGTGACTTGCGAAGTCGTCTTGAAGATATCTCAGCGTGGATACTAATAAAGGCAAGTCTTGTGAGGCTTGTTAGGTGATTTTTTTTCATCTAACATTATCAATACTGTATGACTTTTAAATAACTTTTTTTTATCTACGTTTATGTCTTGCACTTGTATGATCTTATTTTTCGGGATGCACAAAACTTTTGAATAAATACTAATCGAGAACATATTGGGCTACGCGTACTACAAATATCGCTTAAAGACTTAAAAATAAGTTAGAGGATAAGATTCTCAAAGAAAGAGAGATTAAGACTGGTTAGACTAGGCAAAAGGCAAATATGAAAAGTACGGTTCAATCCGGTTCGCTACAGGGCTGCACCCGATCCGATTTTCTTTTTCTTTTTTTTTTGGTTTTTCCTTCGCCACACGCATAAATCGTGCGAACCCTTCTTCTTGCACTCCGCAATCGATTCTGCTGGAGACAGAGTCGCAGCAACCCCACCTCCGCCGACAGAAGAATCGCGAGAAACGCGATTAAAGGTTTATCGGCAACGGAGGAGAGGCAAAAACCCTAGTAGCTGCATGTTCCCTGGATCGTAATTTTTGCCGAGTGCCATCGCCTCCTTCTGTGGGATCGAAGAACCCTAATCGAGCACGATCTTCTTCCCTGTGAGCGTTCTTCTTCCCCGACAGTGCGGCGGTTGGCTTTTGAAACACTGAAACCCTAACCCACCGCTGGCTTTGATTTTCTGCGCGAAGGAAAAATCACAAGCATCACGACGCTTGCTGTCCAATAGATTGCTACCGTGTCATCAGCATCACGACGCTTACTGTCTGAGGGATTGTGACCGTGGCATCGGCATCACAATTTTGAGTCGCCTTCCCACCGTGATTTGGATTTTCTTTCTTCCCAAAGAGATCTGTGATTTCTTTTCGACGACGTGATCACGCGAGAGTGCCGACTGTAGGGAGAGAAGGGTTTTCTCCGTCACCGATCACCGTATTAGAGGAGAAATCCCGGATCGTGCCTCTTTTGCTTTCCTCCCCAAATGGTAAGAAGCTGTTCCTAGAACTTGCCAGGTCGGATCTTGTGAAGCTTCCCTTAGTCCTTAGACACCGTCGTAACTCATTGTCCAAAGGCTAGCGCCTTATGAACTCGCTGCCAAAGTCATTGTCGGAGTTACTATCGGGTTATAGTAAGGGTTTGCTATCAAGAGCTTATGAAGAGATTGAGAAATTATTCTATCTTTGTCAGAAATGTTCTGACCATTTGTCTTAAATCGACGGTCAAAGGTTGACCACCGAAAATTACATACTGGAATATGATTGTCGGTGATAGTTAAAAAACTTCAAAATTTATCACAAATATTATTGTTGTGTATTAGGATTCTTCTCTCGTATCGACCGTTATCGATCGTCAGCTAGTACCGAAGACGGTGATGCGACTCGTGACTTTGGAAGTCATCCAGACGAGAGCTTGGCGTGAATCACCAGTAGAGGCAGAACTTCGACAAAGATCGCTCGATTGATGTCAACCCCGCTCAACGTCATCTATCAGGTACGCGTAGAAAAATTATTATTCTGAAAATTTTGAAATTCCAACCATGTCTTGTACCTATTATATCTTGTATTTACATGCATGCATTGTAATAATTAGATTTAATTATTAATTTATTTCGACTGCACACGTTTGTAAAATATGTAAACACACACAACGCACCAGGACGATCTCAACATAAATGACCAATATAATCAAGAACATATTGGGCCACGCGTACTACGAGTATCTCTTAAAGACTTACAGACTTAAAAATAAGTTAGAGGATAAGATTCTCAAAGAAAGAGAGATTAGACTGGTTGGACCAGGCAAAAGGCAAATATGAAAAGTATTTGTCACACTAGAAGCGCTTATGGATCATGTCTCATGTAAGGAAGTTGGGCATACTCATGCGACATGAGCTTGGGTTTTTATTCACACCACTTGTAGTGAGTCGGGCCTACATATATGATAAGGACTTAGGCTTGTCCCCCAAGCCTTAATGAAGATGTTGGGATCGTCCTGGTGCAATGCGCGTGTTTACACGTTTCGCAAACGTGCGCAGCGAAAATATAACAAATAATTAACAGTAATTATTAAACAACACACGCATGCATAGCAGGTGTTAACACGCATGCATCAGACGACTAATGTCGATTAATCGCAACTTGCCAATTCTGCACAAGAGTTATCATCCACATTTTCTTTCCGACAGTATCTATCTTCAATGAACAATTCATCGAAGGCCAACTGTAGCCCTACACGAGTGCAAGGGCAGGACAACATGTTTCGACCGGTATCTACAATAGCCCCGGTAAAGAAACAAATTCTAGAAAGAAAACAAAAGGATAATCCCTCCTTCTCCCACAACAAGATCACTCTACATCAACAAGATCTCTCTACAGCAAAACCTCTCTACAGCAACAAGAAAGAATCCCAACAGCAACAAGAAAGAATCCAGCAGCAAGCTTTCCTCTCATCCGGTAGCAAGCTTTTCTCTTCCTGCAGAAAGGATTGTGGTATCTTCGCAAGGATGATTCAAGCGGCGTGGGTTGGGCTGAACCCAAAAAAACCCTAAATCAGATTTAATACTGGGTTCAAAACTAACTCGCTTGGTTCACTAACCAAACGAACTCCGATTTGACCCAAACTAGTTTTGTTCGTTTCGTCTTCACAAGACGAAGCTTCTCATCTCATCCGTTTTGCCAAAATCTCTTCCATCATGAACCAAACCAAGTTGGTTCAATTCGGTTCAAAACTGAATCATTTGGTTCACTAACCAAACGATCTCTGATTTGAACGAAATCAATTTCGTTCATTTCGTCTTCGTAAGACGAGTTCCATCATTTTGTCCATTGTCTGGTCCAACCAGACTTTATTTCTCTCATTCTGAGAATCCAATTCTCAAACTCGTTTTAAGTCCTTCGGAGAACTTGTTGTGCGTGTGACCCAATAGGTTCCCGGTTATGTTGGTCGTCCGTAATTAACCATTAATTACGGAACGATCATGAGTGACACCTAGTAGTATATCATGATCCCCAATTGATCAAAAAATCAACGATTGATTCCAGAACATCTTCTAAACCCTTCAGCAGCTACACTGAATCGTGCCTCGTTCCTTTCACCGTCTTATACCCGCTTGGTTCAGGACATGGTCTATGTGTCGGTCCCCACTAGGCTGACTACGTCACACCTAGCCCAAGCTGCTTTCTTGTCCTGTGGATTCAAGTTACTTGTACATGTGTCCAAGAGTACTCGTACTCTTAACATGTAATGCTTTGGCCAAAGACTTTTAGTAACAATCCTGACAAGCGGCCGCAAGGTATACGTCTCCTTTTCCAAGGAGCGGTGAATCCTCTGTGGGCTATTCAAACACCTTCGGACACTTCGACTTATACCCAATCATCTCGGGTCCACACCTCCTCGGAGATGCTTACTTAAGATGTCAAAGTATAAGCCTCCATGACCAAGGTGACTTGAATACCGCAAGTCAAAGGAAACTCGCACTTAAGCTGCATTGAGATCTTCATTGACATATATATATATAGAACCATATGAAGTCTCAAGACAGGTCACTCCAATGAACTGGTTACCTTTAACCAGCATCCACGTTTAACTCTCAACATCTAATGTCGACAGCAGTGAGATCAGCTGCTTGGCTAACCAAGGAGTTCAAAACGTGCTAGTCTCGACAGAATCGATGACGTCCGTGCTCATCAATTCCTCGACTAGGGATAATTTCAATACGTTCATAATTACACGTGTAGAGATGCTCACTAGTTGTGATCCAATCACAAATTCTCTCACGCTATGAATCGTATTGCGGACATTCAGTATTTGAGTTTAAGATCCAATCAAACACATATGGAATGTGCACTCAAATAGTGAATTGCTATTTATCCAATAAATAGTATAACCGTAAGGCGATTGCCTTAGGACACCCCTCAAATTAACAGACTCCCACTTGGCCTAAGGCCAATCGCTCAGGTATCCAATACCAAGCGTCTCTATGTGTTCCTCAAACTTATTTTGAGGTAGAGATTAAAGGATCCGCAAGGTTCCTTTCGATGGGAATCTTCTCGATTGTATTTCTCTTCTACGAATGATCTTTTGATCTATTGATATCGCCGAAGCACGTGTTTGGATCGACGGTGAGACCTAGGTTCCATCGCTTGCGCGATTGCTCCATTGTTGTCGCAGTAAGCAAGTAACGCTTCAACAATGGTTGGAACCATTCTAAGTTCAGTGATGAACTTCCTGATCCAAACCGCTTCGTTAGCTGCTTCACAAGCTGCAATGTTGTCTTATTTGAAACACTTTCAACTTATTGCGCCATAATTTAAAGCGAATATGTACCCAGACTGAGACTCAGAATCATTCTGGTCTGTCTGGTAGCCGGTATCCGTATACCTGCATGTAACCATATCACCTTCTCCATATACCAAGACCAAATCCTTATTTCCTCGCAAGTACTTTAAGAATTATCTTGACAGCCGCCCAATAATCCATTCCTGGATCTAATCGGTATCCGCTCGTAACACTCAGAGCACATGATACGTCGGGCCTCGTACACATCATAGCATACATGATTGATCCTTTTGCCGAAGCATAAGGAATCACACTCATGTAAATCCTCTCGTCTCTTGTCCGTGGACACGTAGACTTCGAAAGGTGAACCTTTCTCGGATTCAAGCATGCTAAACCACTTTTAGCACCTTGTCTATTTGTGTAGACTGCGAAAGACCAAGCAACCTTTCGATCTATCTCTATAGATCTTAATCCCGAGGATTTAGGTCGCTTCTCTCATGTCTTTCATGGAGAATATTTGACTAACCATAGTTTGACTGGCTGCAGAACAGGCATATCGTTTCCTTTTATTAATATGTTATCAACATATAATTACAGGAATACGATCGCACTCCCACTAACCTCTTTATACACAAAGGGTTCGTCGGATTTTGTGAGAAATCAAACTCTTTGATTGCCTCATCAAAACGGATATTCCACCGAGTTCCAAACTTGGCATTAATGAAATCCGTTTCCGACTTCATGGTTGTAAACCATTTATCCCTTTCTGAACTTTTCAGAACTTCTTCATGATCAGTAGTTTACTCATGCTCGATGAGTAACACGTAATCTGATTTCACTTACGAGAAATCTATATTTCTCCGGAATATTACGTGTCCTACTGGATCCACGAAGAGGTTGTGTCTCAATAGGTTCAGCCGATAGCTCATCACTATGAGCAATCGGTTGTGGTTCGCGACTAGGTGTCTCATTTATGTCTATTTGAGTCTTTTGAACTTCACGAAGTTCTAACTCAGCTCCCACTGTTTCCTGCAAGAGAAGCTCTTCCAGGAATACGGTATGACATGAAACAAACACTTTTGTTCCACGGGAGAATATAATTGGTAACCCCTCGTTTCCTTAGGGCATCCAATAAATAGACATTTATCAGATTTAGCTTCCAGCTAATCTGATACAGTCCTCTTCACGTAAGCAGGACAACCTCATATCTTCACGTAAGATAATCGAGGTTTTACTATTCCATATCTCGTATGGAGTAGCAGAGACTACCTTAATCGAGACTCTGTTTAACAAGTAAACAGTTGTCTCAAGTGCGTTGCCTAAAATGTTCTTGGAAGAATTGCATGATTTATCTTTAACCTAACCATGTCCAACAAGGTTCGGTTTCGCCTCTCAATACCCCGTTACGCTCGGGTGTATACGACGGAGTCCATTGAAACAATATTTCATTGTCTCTAAGATAATCCTGAAACTCTTGACTCAAGTATTCACCACCTCGATCGGATCGAAGTGTTCTAATACTCTTGTCAAGCTGTTTTCTACTTCAATTCTGAATTCTTTGAACTTTTCAAAGTTCTCAGATTTGTATTTCAATAAATACATATACCCTAATCATGAACGATCATCGATAAAGGGTATTGAAGTAGTTATAACCTCCTCGTGTTTGAGTTAACTTTGGACCAGACACATCGGAATGTGTACGGCCAAGCAACTCTCCCACTAGTTCACCTTTTTCCGGAAAAAGGTGATTTAATCATTGCCTATAAAACATGAATCGCATATATCAAATGAATGTAATTCAAATGATTCCAAACTACCAACCGTTTGGAGTTCGGTCATGCGTTTCTTGCTTATATAGTCAAGACGATAATTTCGTGAGTAGGAGGTTAATTGATTATCTTTTCGAGCACGCTTGTTGTTTGTTTCGATATTGAATGCCTCGTTGGAAATATCTAACACGTAGACACTATTACTTAATGTTCCGGTCTCATAAAGAACTCTATTCCAAATTAGGTAACAGCAATTGTTGCCTAAAATCAAATAGGACCCGTTTCTATTTAAACAAGAAATAGAAATGGATATTCTTTATTAAAACCAAACATAGTAATAATTTTTCAAACAAGTCTTTTACTGTTCCTTAGGCTCTATATTATCACATATATAAGAGCCACACTTAGTATCCAATACCCGAGTGCATAAAGAAACAATATAATATTCAATTATGAAATTACCACAAGCGGAAGAGACATCAGATGTCTACTTTCCTTTTATGGACTCTAGATAAAATTTACAATTTCAGATTTTGAGAACAATTCTCAAATTCCAATACATCCTAAAGGTTAAGGTCAATCAAATTATTGGTATCCTAAATTATGCGCAATAAAAGACAACATGCGTAATCAATTAAATCTAGAAATACAGTCGAGTAAATAAGAGAGATGATTTGTAATGTATTTTCATACATTAATTAATCTCATTTATTTTACGAATTCAAAAGCCCTTACTTTGAATTCGGGAGATGGTAGGTATTCTCCAAATGGGTTGATATCCATTAATAGATAAAAATAACCTTGGAGAGAGTCCAACAAGCTATTTTTAGCTATAATGGTAGGTAGCATGTACCGATTATGTATCACGTATACATAACTATCACATTATGCTATCAACTAATTGAATGGTCGCATAAACATCGGGTTGTTAACACATTAACACGTATACATCGTATGTATAACACCCGACTTCACCTCTATCCGCATTGACCTTGGAGAGAGTCCAACAAATCAACGCTTCAAGTTAAAGCCAGCCCGATAATCGTGAGATCATATCTCGATGGTTCTAACATGTTTAATTTCAGGCCGGGCTTGGAGAGAGTCCAACAACCCAAACAAGAAATTAAACTCCGGTTCTAACCATATTATCGGAAGGTGTTAGCTTTAATTATTTGTAAGGGATTTCAGGTCTCATCCTCTTTTCATGCAAACAATTAATTATCTACATGACATGACAATAAATGACATGACATAATTAATGCAACTAATCATGACAAATTATATGACATGACATAATTAATGCAACTAATTATGATTATTTCCAGCCATAGTTGTCGTAAATCTAATTTAATAAAATATGGTAAAGAATCTGATTTCACAAATCAAAATTCTTTAATTAGATTAGGAAATAAATTTCCATATCTAATCACATATTTTATTTTTAGAAAATATAATCTTTAATTAAGAAAATCTAATTAATTAGGAAACAAATTTCCTAATCCAAATTTCCTAACAAATTAGGAAATTCTACAATTAGAAATTCTAAATTAAATCTCAATATTTTCTTTTTAGGAAATAAAATTATTAATTAAGAAAATCTAATTAATTAGGAAATAAATTTCCTAATATGAAATTTCCTAACAAATTAGAAAATTTCTATAATTAGAAATTCTGAATTAAATAATAAAATTTCTCTATTTTAGGAAATAAAATTTTAATTAAGAAAATCTAATTAATTAGGAAATAAATTTCCTAATACGAAATTTCCTAACCAATTAGAAAATTTCTATAATTAGAAATTTCTAAATTAAAATCTCAAAATTTCCTAAATTAAATTTACGACTAACTACTACACGTAAAACCATTTTACGCGTAGGCCTTGCACAACCTGGCTCTGATACCACTGTTGGGATCGTCCCGGTGCAATGCGCGTGTTTACACGTTTCGTAAACGTGCGCAGCGGAAATATAACAAATAATTAAACTAATTATTATCACAACACACGCATGCATAAGCAGGAAATAACATGTACAAGGCATGGCAGGAAATTAAAATTTTTCAGAATAAAATTATTCTACTTGCATAATTAAAATTTACAGAAAAAAATTATTCTACGCGTACCTCGCGATGACGTTTGAGCAGTGTTGAATCAATCGAGCGGTCCTCGTCGGAGTCCCGCCTCTACTGGTGATCCACGCCAAGCTCCCGTCTGGACGGCTTCGGAAGCCACGAGTCGCGTCATCGTCTTCGGTACTAGCCGATGATCGATGACGATCGAATCGAGAGAAGCCTTATTCCGAAAAACCACGCAACAACGTTTGTCGCGATCGTTCCGGGGCTTTCTAACTATCATCGAGAATCGTATTCCCGATGTAGTTTTCGGTGGTCAACCTCAACAACACTACAACAACAAGAAAGAATCTCGACAGCAAGCTTTCCTCTCATCCGGCAGCAAGCTTTTCTCTTCTTGCAGAAAGGATCGCGGTATCTTCAACACGAGGATGATGAACAGAGTCGTGCCCTAGAGTCGTGACCTAGCCGCGATCAGAACAAGGGCGCATAACCACCGCTCCTCCCTTCCTCCTCTGGCCGGCTATGTCTCAACCCTAGGAGCGGCAGAGCTGGGGTGCGTCACTCCTTCTTCTCTGGCGATTGGCGAGGAGATAGGATCAACGAACAACGGCACCTCCCCAAACCTGGGTCTTCTTCCTTGTTTGCAGCCGGCGCCCGCTCGGGAGAGGCAAAGAGCCGGCGGCTAGGGCTCCCACTCTTACTTCTCCAACGATTGGAGAGCAGGGAACGCCGGCCACAAGCCTAGGGTTTCTCATCTCCATCGCGCGGCGCGAGCGAAGATGAAGAACAGAGGCAGTGCATCAACCGGGGAGACCTCAAAATCGCGATCGAGAACTTTGAGAAAGCTACAGTATTTAATCGGGATGGATTTTGGTTGAACCGGATCAAGCGGCGTGGGTTGGGCTGAACCGAAAAGCCAACAAAAACCCTAAATCAGATTTAATACTGTAGCAAACCAAACCGAACCGGGTTCAAAACTAACTCACTTGGTTCACTAACCAAACAAACTCTGATTTGACCCAAACTAGTTTTGTTCGTTTCGTCTTCGCAAGAAGAACCTTCTCATCTCATCCGCTCTGCCAAAATCTCTTCCATCACGAACTAAATCAAGTTGGTTCAATTCGGTTCAAAATCGAATCATTTGGTTCACTAACCAAACGACCTCTGATTTGAACGAAATCAATTTCATTCATTTCATCTTCGCAAGACGAGTTCCATCATTTTGTCCTTTGTCCGGTCTAACCAGACTTTATTTCTCTCGTTCTGAGAATCTAATTCTCAAACTCGTTTTAAGTCCTTCGGAGAACTTGTAGTGCGTGTGACCCAATAGGTTCCCGGTTATGTTGGTCGTCCGTAATTAACCATTAATTACGAAACGATCATGAGTGACACCTAGTAGTATATCATGATCCCCAATTGATCAGAAAATCAATGATTGATTTCAGAACATCTTCTAAACCTTTCAGCAGCTCTAGTTAAACGTGCCTCGTTCCTTTCACCGTCTTATACCCGCTTGGTTCAGGACATGGTCTATGTGTCGGTCCCCACTAGGCTGACTACGTCACACCTAGCCCAAGCTGCTTTCTTGTCCTGTGGATTCAAGTTACTTGTACATGTGTCCAAGAGTCTCGTACTCTTAACATGTAATGCTTTGGCCAAAGACTTTTAGTAACAATCATGACAAGCGACCGCAGGGTATACGTCTCCTTTTCCAAGGAGCGGTGAATCCTCTGTGGGCTATTCAAACACCTTCAGACACTTCGACTTATACCCAATCATCTCCGGTACACACCTCCTCGGAGATGCTTACTTAAGATGTCAAAGTATAAGCCTCCATGACCAAGGTGACTTGAATACCGCAAGTCAAAGGAAACTCGCACTTAAGCTGCATTGAGATCTTCATTGACATATATATAGAACCATATGAAGTCTCAAGACAGGTCACTCCAATGAACTGGTTACCTTTAATCAGCATCCACGTTTAACTCTCAACATCTAATGTCGACAGCAGTGAGATCAGCTGCTTGGCTAACCAAGGAGTTCAAAATGTGCTAGTCTCGACAGAATCGATGACGTCCGCGCTCATCAATTCCTCGACTAGGGATAATTTTAATACGTTCATAATTACACGTGTAGAGATGCTCACTAGTTGTGATCCAATCACAAATTCTCTCACGCTATGAATCGTATTGCGGACATTCAGTATTTGAGTTTAAGATCCAATCAAACACATACGGAATGTGCACTCAAATAGTGAATTGCTATTTATCCAATAAATAGTATAATCGTAAGGCGATTGCCTTAGGACACCCCTCAAATTAACAAGAGGTATATAAATATCTCTCCATGAAATAAAGAAAAGAAGGATTTTTAATTTTCTCCTCTTGCTTTTGTTGTCGCCGCCTATCAAGAGGGTCTTCCCCTCTTGTGCCGCCTACAATCCCTTTCCCCTCTTCTCTTCTTCCTCACTTGGATCATCCTCGAAAGAAAGAACTCCTAGTGCCACCGATTTTCCTCCTTGAAGTCGTCGACCTCTCTCTTCTCTCGTGTCATCTCCTTGATTTGGATAGTACTAAATGAAGAGGCAACTTGTGGCTTGCGAAGTCGTCTTAAAGACATCTTAGTGTAGATACTAATAGAGGCAAGTCTTGTGAGGCTTGTTAGGTGATTTTTTTCATCTAACGTCAGAAATGTATGACTTTTAAATAACTTTTTTTATCTACGTTTATATCTTGCACTTATATGATCTTATTTTTCGGGATTGCACAAAACTTTTAAATAAATTTATTTCACTTTCGTTGCATATTTTTCAAAAATATACATTTGTATCCCGCAAAAAAAACCCCATTAGTGGTATCAGAGTCGTTTGTGTTTTTGACATCGATTGTAGAAGATCGAAGAGGCGAGTTATCGTAGATTTTCTTGTAAAAGATCGAAGAGGCATAAAGCACAAACCACAGTCATCCAAACAAATATGATGAAATGAATGCAAAAGCAATAAGCCAACCTAAATAATGCTCATGAAATGCGATAAATGCATGATAAATAAGACCCAAAACATATGCATGAATCACACACCTCAATCAAATCCCTTTTTGATTGCCTAATCCAGATCGAATCGAATCTCCAAGTTGGATCACCTTACACACAACTTTTTGATTGCCTGATCCATTATTTTTTATTACTTGATCCCTGATCAAACAGAAACTCTACGCTAGATCTACCGTCACATAATTTCTAGTCGCCCGATCCCATTTTTCAATCGCCTAAACTTAGTAGTCATCTGATCCTCCACCACTTATTCAAAACATATAGTGACAAAACACTGTGCATTAGTTGACCGAACATGTTTTTTTGGTTGATGAAAAGTTTTGGTAGCCCAAAACCCAATTTCAACCTCCCAAAACTTTGACTCAAGTTGATTACAACTGAGTGCATCTAAGTTGAGTTTCTACTCTCATCCCAAGTACAAGTCTTTCAACTCAGCCCACCTTGTGTAAACTTCCTTTGGTTTCTCATTCCTCAAATACACCGAGCTCTTTTGGTTTGTTCCTCGTGCATCTTTCTTGGTCCACCAAAATACTCTGCTGCCAAACTCCTTGTACCTCGAAAGCAAAGAGTCTGTTAACTCCTTTCTCGTGACATCATTCTCGCTTGCTTACATTTTCTACCCCAAGTCCTGTTGTCTCTGATACTCTTTGTTCTTCCGTTCTCTCGGATGTCCTATACCATCTTTCACCGTACTCCATCAAATCCTGAGTAATCTAAAGGCTATGTGTTCTCCTAAATTCCTGCACACTTAGAAACACATATCAAAAACACTGACAAGACTTAAACTTATTTGACTAAATATCAAAATCATGATCTATACCGCTTGGGGCTCCAACGATCTTCCCTTCAACCATTGGGGTACTAATAGTCATCCCTTAGGCACTATTTACAATCCTACTATAATATCATTCTATACTAAACTTTGCATAAATATCAAAATCGCATGATTGTACCAACAATTTCAAGTGAAAATTATTGTCTAATAAAAATTATTGATCTTAGGTCCTAAGTTTATTTGCTCGCTTAAAATTTCAATATGACAAAGGCATGATGCGACACTTTTATTCAAAATTTTTGGAACCATTTCATGTTATAAATGATAACTATAAGCAAAGTATTGACTTAGAGCCCCGATAGTCCATATCTAATTTTCAAATGGAATTTGGCAAGAGGCATGACAATCAGGTGCTGTTCATCAAAATTACTTGACAGACGGCTTTAGGTGAAAACTATCACCTAAAAGCATGATCGTATAAGAGTCCATATTTAATCTTGAAAGTTAAATTTAATAAAGCATGACTGAAAATGAATAAAATTTTATCATTGTGACCAAAAATATGTGCATGGAAAAATTTTCAAAATTAATTAGTAGTTTAATTAACTTAAAAATATTTAACCATCTTCCCTTTATCAAATTACAATTCTAAAAATAAAATATGGACACTTAAGATCTCTAGGATCAATAATCCTCAAATGGCAATTTTAAGCTCGAATGGTTCTTCAATCAGTTTTTTTTTGGTATGTGGTTATATCTTTTTAAATTAAAATTGCAAAAATTAAAAATGGACTTCTAGTAGCTGGAATTAAATAATCTACTTTCAAATGATAAATTTAATTTTGAAATGATCCATCAAGAAATTTTGGTTAAAACATTTAATTATAGTTTTAACTTTAAATGATCCATCAACTAATTTTAGCCAAAATATTTGATAACTTTAACTTGATTTGATTCATCAAGTAATTTTACCAAAAATATTTGATAGTTTTGCTTTTATTAAACTAAATTTAGATCAAACTTAGGAGCGCACATGAACTTAATAAAATCCTTATTAGTCTAAAATGTTAAAGTTTTAATTTTTTTAAAAATAACTTATATCAAGTACTTTTTGTGATTTCTAAAATAATTAATTTCAATTTAAAATCTCTCAAATGATTCTTATTTGCGAAACAAAGATTCAGTCTCTTTCATAAAGCAAGAACATTTTAGTATATAAAATGGAGCATTGAGAGAAAAAAAAGCTCCTTAAAATTTTATAAAAAAAAAGGTAGAAGATGCGAATCTTGATAATCTAGAGAGGCAGTTTACAAATTTTGCCTATTCCATTTCAAAGAACCTCGTGAGTTCCTGTGCTTTGAGTACTAATTTTGATTCATATTATTTTGCTTTACATTATGCTTGGTTCCAAAGGGTCAAAGCCAAGAATCTTAATGCACTGAGATTATGATTGTAACAAATCTAGAATAAAATTTTAATTTTTCTTACAAATTTATTACATTCTTTTTATAAAAAAATAGATATCGTTAAACAATATCTAAATTATCCCATACATTAAATATATCTTGTGTTTCCACGTTGATGAAGGTAGTGATTTTATTAAATTAAAATCGAGAGAATTGGGCAAGATGTGAGTTAGTGTATGAAATTCATTTGCAAGCACACAAGAACAGAACTAGTATTCGCAAAAAGATTTTTTTTTTTAAAATGAAAAAAGGTGATTATCCCACAAGCAAACGCTGGTATTGAAAGTTTAGTAGTTAACTAGTCAAAAGATCTACAGCAGGAATTGATTTCCCTGCAAGCTAAGGCTTGATCACTTGGACGTTTGCTGTGGCACCGCTTATTCTATTTGACCACTCAATGGAGTAACCTCGTCGATATCCAGCTCTTGTTGAACCCCTTTAACCTGTCGAACAAGAGGATAGTTAATTTATTGCAACCATATACTTGCGATAAAACTCACATTGCATGGAATATGGAAAACAGAACTCGAGAAGCAAGGTTCTCAAACATATCAGCTGCCAGTTTGGCGTGTGCATGCTGATAATCCAAGCGAAGAGAAGCAAACACATTTCATGACAGTGTAAACTGATAGTTCTTACCAAAAGTTTAATGGAAACATGGAATCGCGCCAAATAGATCAATGATATTTTCATTATTACTGACATAATAATAGTAGCTACAAGATTTAAATACTAGATAAGTAGAGAAAAATTCAAAATTCTCAAATTTGGGAACGATCTACCTCAGTCTACAACAAAGTTCCCAACACTAGTTCTACCATTTTCCATTTTGTGCAACTATTTAAGTTAAATTACATTAATGTCCATTGTATTAGTAATGTCTAAATTAATTTTTATCAAGTTAACTAATATTTGTATAATCGAGTAGGGTGATACAAATCCGTAGAACAATGTCAATCGAATACCTAGTGGATAGGGAAGATCCGACGATGAGGCCTTTGATAAACACAAAGTGTCAGTAGGTCAACATAAAATAGATACATGCAGATGAGGAAAACTTGAAAGTGAAACCTATTGGAAGACAAGAAATTCCGATAGGTCAAGGACGATCAAATATCTGTGTATAAACGTGGGTAATTATCTTTTCTTAGGCAAAAATTCATCTAAGAAACAAGTGTCTCAGGATTAAAGTCAACAAGTGAGTCAACTAATGGTCACATTTAATCAAATGATTTGTCTAGTTGACCATCATAGAGTCGAGTGAAAGCAAATCAACACTATGACTTCTAATAACTTCTATTTCAAGTTGAGTTGATTGAATGACACTTCACTAATAATTTTAAATCAAATTATTATGACTAGAAAAAGTTGACAGTTGATTAATAAAGTCCATAGAGTCCTAGTGCAACCGTCATTGGAAGATTTAATCAAGGATAGACTTGGATCATTTGATTCAATTGATGATACAGGCAACAAACAAAATGGTCACAATCCAAGAGAGTTGATCATGAGTTGATCTGAATTAGTCAACTAATAGCAAAGTACCGACACCAAAAGAATCAGTCAAGATCTAGATGAAACAATAATAATCCATTAGACCATAACAAAGTTTGAGCCAATTTAGTTGACTAAAGTTCAAACAGACGAGTAGTGATGAGTCAACAGGAGGTAGGAAAAATCAGTTAAGCAACAATTGCTACGTATAGAGTCGGAGAACAATCGATAAGCGGACTGTTGTTCAAAGAACAATGGATACCTGACTAATGGCAGATGCTCCATTAGTCAACTACTCAAACCTGAGTCACTATAACTTTTGCGGTTTCAGGTTCATTAGTCAACATGACAATTTTCATCAGTCAACTATTGTACCCTGAATTTGACCAAATCACAACTTCATAGTTTCAAGTCTGATAAGTCAACACTATGATTTAAGTCTTACGAAGGTTAAATTTGTGTCATGTCTTGTGATAACCAATATTTTGTCATATTATTTTGCACTCGTACTTGACATTTTTAATTCTCTCGTATACTTAAATTCTTCTTTATATCATGTTTTATGAGTAAAGATCTATTTTGAGATCATTATAATTTTTTCTTCATTTATGACATTATTTTTTAAAATGTGAATTTGGTTTGTAAGAAATCAAGATAAGTCATGGACTTGAGCTGAACCGAACTAATCTTGCCCATAGCTAGGGTTAAGGAGAGAATTTGTCCAAGATTGAAAGGGGTCTGGTTCAATTGAGATGGTTCACATCTTTGGAGTTGGTTCACCTCCTCAAGCAATCAACAACCAATCAATGGTTCAAGCAATCAACAGTTCACAATTTGGTTCAATTTGGAGAGGGCTCCACAACTTAAAAGCCAGTTCACTTGAAGCCCTCAATCCGATACAATTGGAGATTGATTCAAGCTTTGGGATGGTTCAATTGAGGAAGCTCATCCAGTTCATCCTTGGAGAAGTCACGCAGCCCCCTCCACATTCGGATCTCAATCTCACACACTTCTCCCTCATGCATCTCACCCGCAACTCCATCTTCCCTTCCACAACCAAACACCATCTCCACTCCACCGACAAGCCTTCATCCATTAAGCAGAAGGGACAAAAAGGGATTCCCATCGTTGTCTTCATCCTCATCCCACCACCGGTACCTCAAGGAAGGGGATTCCCTTCCTCATTGAGGGAAGCATCTCAATGCTTCTAGGAGTTTCACTGCTAAGTTGATGTAGGTTGGGAACATGGAAGGAAGAGTTAACTATTCTTGGAGGAGTCATCCTTCCTTGATTTATTACACATGATCGGACAAGTTTAACATTGTACTCCGCCTTATGACCCCTTTAATTTTGTACTTGTTATTACTTGACTGAGGCCAACTTTGGTTGGTTAATCCGATCAGTTCATCGATGGTCGGCTAGTATGATGGTTCTAATGATGATTCTTCACGTATTTCGTGTGTACCTTACAGGTGGATTTAAAAAACCCCGCGAATTAACTTGGGTTACAGGTGTGGTTTTGGCTGTATTGACCGCATCTTTTGGTGTAACTGGTTATTCCTTACCTCGGGACCAAATTGGTTATTGGGCAGTCAAAATTGTGACAGGCGTACCTGAAGCTATTCCTGGAATAGGATCGCCTTTGGTAGAGTTATTACGTGGAAGTGCTAGTGTGGGCCAATCTACTTTAACTCGTTTTTATAGTTTAATGGTAATGATTTTGATTGAGGGGTTAATGGCAATGGGAATGATTACTGAATTTTTGGTACTTGGTATAGATACTCGAATGGGTATTATTCCCATTAATGTTGTTTGATTTGGCTTAAATTATGGAATGAGAATCAGTCAAAATTTCCATTTTACCCTTATATGTAAAAAACAAAAGGATTATATAGAGTCATAGACAAAACCATTTTAGTTTAAAAAAATACAATATGATGAATATTTTTCTTTCATCCCAATGTACAAAAGGCATAATTGTCCACAATAAATCATCGTCCAAAATACAATCGTCTTACATAATACATAATCAAAATAACCGACCGTAGTGCTACAAAAACCTGAACTCTTCTTTTCTGTTTACTTCACTAGTTTGATAGTTTTATTCAGCTACAAAAAGATTTTTTTGTAATTTTCTTTCAACTTGAGAAAAATAATATAAGAAATGAGGTCTGTCTCGAGCTGCTCAACCATAAAACTGACAAGTTTTATAACAAATAATAAATTGAGTTTATTTTAACAACAAATAGAAAAGGGAAACAGATCTTTACAGAAGTAATAAGAACGATCTCTGGAATTTAATTACAACTTGAAGAGCAAAGGAAGATCTCTTTTAGAACAATTACATAGACAGCAAATGAAGGATGTCTTATTCATCCAAGAGTTCGAAGGCAGCAAACGAAAAAAAGAAGCAATCTTTACCCAAAAAGAAAATGCAAATCTCATCTTGGATCACGATCTCAGTGCGCCACCACCGCCGGATTTGGGATCGAGGTAGCTATTGAAGAATTCATAGAGAGCAAACAAAAAAGGAACGAGTTTTACAAAAAAAAAACTCATCTTGGATCTCGATCTCAGTGCGCCACCGCCGTCGGATTCTGGAAGGTGATGCTCCGCTGGCTGGGGAGGGCGAGCATGGTGGTGTGGTCCAAGAAGTCATTGAGCGCGACGACGGCCTCGAGGATTCTTCGGAGGTCGTCTGCGCAGGCGAACCCGGCGGCGCCGAGGCAGCGCACGGCGTAGACGTAGAAGGTGAGGCAGCCCTTCCGGAACTTGAACCGCGACATCTCGCATCCGGGGAGGCCGCGGATGAGTCGTCGGTTGACGTCTCTGAGTGGTAGGACGCGCGACCACTGCGGGTCCACCGCCGCCCGCATCGCCTCGCTCCCGAACACAAAGATGATCGCCTTGGACTTCTTGGTGCCGAGGCCGAGCGTCAGCGTGCACCACGCATGCTGCGCCAGGATGGTGAAGTTGGTCGGCAAGAAGGCGGCCGTCGACGGGAACGGCAGCCCCGGCCACCGCGCTAGGCACGACGGCGGGTATTAGGGCGCGGGGTACCGCTGTCCACGGGAAAAAAAAGTTGCGCCCGATGGGAATGAGTTTAGTGATAACCGGGGGAGGGGTAGGATATGAAATCAAGGATATCAAATCCTTATTTTGATTTCCATTCCCGTCTATCAAGCATTAAGAATGGGAATGAAATAGATTTCATTCCCATTCCCCTCTCCTAAACCCGCCTACCAAGCGCCTCCTAAATTATTACCTAACTCCTATGATGTTAAACTCAGATAGAGGTTTGATATTACTCTGAGTAACATCAATCCCTATGGTTAAGAAGAAGAAGCCAAGATGTGATAATAAAGCATGTGGATCCGATGGCTCATAGAAATGGATGAGTAATAAATAATGGATCTTCAAGAATGAAATAACTTGAAAAAGTCAAGTTTAAACTAGACTCAAAAATGGCTTAAAATGAGAATTTGAGGAGAAAAGAAGTTTAGGTTTTGAGTTTCAATTACTTCTCAAGATTGCCTATATAAAGAGTTCTCGATCGACTTGGAAGGTGTTATATTTGAGAGGAGTCTTAAGACAATCGCCTTAGATATCGTATTATTTATTGAATCAATAAAATCACTATTTGAGTATACATTCTCTATGTATTTGATTTGATCTTAAACTTAATTATTGATGTCCACAATACAATACATATCATGAGAGAAATTATGATTGGATCACAATTAGTAGGTATCTTTACATGTGCAATTATGTATATATTAAAATATTTTCTAGTCGATGAATTGATAAGATTGAACATCATCAATTCTATGAGACTAGCATATATTATACTCTTTGGTTTTGCCAAGTAGTCGATCCTCACTAGTTAAAAATATTGAGATGTTGAGAATTAACATATGGATGTTGGTTAAGGGTAACTAGCCCATTGGGAGTGACCTGTCATGAGATTTCTGTTGGTGCAAGAAGCACTAAGATCTTGCCTAGAGTTTTGATGTTTGACAATACACCTAAGTCTGGTCAGTTTGACCAAGGGGTTGATTCAAACAGGACTTGATGTTTGGATAAAGTGAGTGAAGTCTAGTCAGACTAGATGACTAGCGAGAAGACCTAGTCGGTTAGACTAGGCAGTCGAAGTCCTGATCTGGATGATTGGGCAAGGGAAGTCTTGGTGAGTGAAGCTAGGCAAAGGAAAGTCTTGATTTGGAGGATCAGGCAAGGGAAAGTCCTAGTTGTAGGCTAGGCAAAGGGAAGTCCTGGTTTGGAGGATCAGACGGAAGTCTTGGTAGAGTCGAAGCACCAGGTGAAGTCTGGGCTGGTTTGGAGGACCGAGTCGCAGCAGAAGTCTGGGGTGGTCTGGAGGACCGAGTCGCAACAAAAGTCTGGGTTGATCTGGAGGATCGAGTCGCAGTAGAAGTCTGGACTGGTCAGAGAGGACCGAGCCGCAGCACAAATCCTGGAGGCTGAGGACAAAGCCGAGCAAAAGTCCAACAAGTTATGAGGACTTGGTTGGCACAAATTCTCCCGAGTGGAGTGGGTAAGGGTGCGTTCTCAGAATGGAACAGTAGGCGTCAGACTAACCTAGGATTTCAGTAGAAATCTGAAATTAGACCCACAAGGTAAGGTTTAGGTTCTTTGTTTGGTTGTATGCTTGTCTTGCAAGAACCAGGAGCTGGAAGCAAGATGGAGAAAGCAGAGGTGAAGCAAACAAAGGCAGTTGAACCAAGTCCGGGGTCAACTCAGGTCAAACTTGAGTCAAAGTGACTCAAGTCGACTCGAGATAGAGTCAAGTCGACTTGAGTGGATGGAGTCGACTTGAGTTGGTATTCAAGTCGACCTGAGCACAAGATAAGAGTCGTGAAAGCAATGTTCATCAAGATATGCCACGTCAGCTTTGAGTCGACTTGAGTAGGGATTCAAGTCGACTTGAAGGCCAAGTCAGCCGCAGAGAAAGTGGATCGGGCTTACGTGGAGTCGACTGGAGATTTGGCCCAAGTCGACTCGAGCAGGCTATAAAAGGAGGGCAACGTGCACATCCAAGAGAATGAATTGACAAGCCATCCCTCTCAACTAGTGGTGCTTCTGAACGTGAACGGGGTCAGACGTTTGCAATCGGAAAAGATCCAGGAGGAGTGCGCGGCGCTCAGGACTTCCAGAAAGGCAAGAGTGTTTGTTTTTATTTTTATCTTACTTTCAGTTCTCTATTTCATTGTTATCTTTATTTTGGACTGTAAGACAGGTTTCTCCGCCTCCGAACAAGGTTCGAAAAGGAGACCACTAGTGGATGGACGCCTCCCGTACATAGGCCTTGGATGTACTAACTCTGGGGGGTTAGGAACCAAGTAAAATCCGCGTGTCCCTGTGTATGTTTTCTAATATTCCGCTGCTAGTACTTTGATAGAAAATGAACGAGTTTGAAAAAGCGACAACACACTATTCATCCCCCATCTAGCGTGTTCCAACGATCCTACAATTTCATATAGTTCTATGAATGTCTATGAAGATCTCATTGCAGTTCGAGTGTAAGTTGATAGCTCCCGCAAGTATACGGGTGTTGTCAAGTAATAAAAACTATTGAATCCACAGGGACTGTCGATAGCTATAGTGATGTCACAAGGCTAATTATCTAAACTCCAAAAGGAATGAAATGGTTGAGAGTTATGGACTGGGTAGAGAGAGAGAAAGAGAGAGAGAGATCTTGGGGTTTCCCTAGATCCTCCCCCCACTGCTTCAAAAGGGTTGCAAAAAGAAGTATTTATAGGCTCTAGTTACGACATGGTCAGCCGAAAAACTGGTCCAAAACTTCCTAAATTTTTCCTGATTTATAGGGCTCCGCCTCAATGAATTTTTTGCCCAATAAACTCAGCTTTATTTAATTGGACTCTGAACTAGAATTGTAGAGCATTAAATTATCTTCAATTTGGTGGGTGGGTCGGCCCGTAACTCCATCTGAGCCAAAAATTATGATGGTTCAAAGTTTGATCTATAGTTTAGGCCGAGCCCGCAGCGTGGCCATGATTAGAAGGCACGACCGTGCTATTTAGCATGGCCTAGATAAGGAAGCATTCTATACACCTTGAAGCAAAGTTGTAGATCTTGAAGTTATCTTCATTTTGATAGGTGGCACGGCCCGTGGGTCTATCTGAACTGAATGTTATGTCTATTTTACTTTAAGTCTGTAAAACTGTCCAGATAGAAAACATAGTCGGGTTTTGCTTTGTTGTTCCTTTTCTTCTCCATTTCTTCATGTTTGCTACGTAAGAGACTTGCCTGTGATGACGAGCATGGCCAGTGCGAGTCTCTTTTCTTCACTTCGTGCTCCACCATCAAATATGCATCATTTTAGCTTTGAATCACATCCTGTCAATCAAAAACATCAAAGAGCAAATCTCCGAGCAAAAGGAGTAGAAACATGTAATAATAAAGAAATAAGGTGTGATAAAGTAGATCATATGCAATGAATTACAAGTAGATAAGTGTTAAACATGGTTAGAAATCATATATAACCTACGCTCATCACACCCCAAACTTAAACTTTTACTTGTCCTCAAGTAAAACATGCCTCTAGATTCAAGTAAAAATACATAGCAACATCATAATTCATAGCACATCAATCCAATCCTATCAAACCATAACAATGGTGAGGATGATACTCAAAATTATTAAGATAAGGCCTAAGATTAAGTTCTCCGTGCTTAGTGCAAAAAGTGACCATAATCCAATTGGTATTAAAATCGTACTTAAAGTCAAGTCGTCATGCTACCGTGTTCCTAAATATTTTCGGCCTTAGACACTTACCTGCTACTAGCTAGGGTCATTCCTCTCAAAGGGTGCTTTGCACCAGTCTACACAAGGTCTCAAAAGAATACTCGGTATCAAGAGAAACATGATAGATATTTCCCCAGTAACCTTTATCGGTCTCAAAGGGGTATCTAGTCAATTTCCATCCATGACACTATTTTTTATCCTTTTTTTTCATTGTGAATATAAGAAGGATTTGCAATCATTGCAAAATTATTATTTTTGAGATTTTGATTCCAAATGAGCTTCTATGATCCGAATTTATCCAATAACCAAAATGTAGTTGAGAGGTCACCTTAGAAACACTAGTACTAGTCCGATCTCATGAATCATGACTAATTTCAAAATTCATCCACCTCCTATATTAGACAAAAAGTGTAAAAAGAACTTTAGACTAGGTAATGTTTCAACTCTCTCAAGGTATACTAGCTCACTTCCTGTTATGGTAGATAGAAAAAGATATAATACTTAGAATACTAGCCATAAGCATCAAAACTATCACCTAGGAAATATGCACTAGCATTTTTATAGGAAAACAAACCATCAATGATATGATAAGTGATGCTACTAGTTGAAAAAATTTATTATGCATGAAAAAACTATAAGAAATCTAACTAAGAACCTAAAATATGCACACCCCCCAGATTTACATTTTTCTATGTCTTAATGAAAACAAAAATATTAATGGAGAAGAGAGATTATTGGAGAGAATTACCAGATGAAGCTCAAAAGATGTTCAGGGCCTTCAGTTATTTATTCCCTCTCCTCAAGGTAAGCACACATCTCCATATCCATGAAACCTTCAAAAGAAGATATAACAAGAAAGTAAGTAGAGAGTTTGTGGGTTAGAAAACTAAATAAAGTATAAAAGAAAATAAAGAAAGAAACCAAAATAAAAACAAAAAAGAAAACTTGGGTTGCCTCCCAAGAAGCGCTTGTTTAAGGTCTTTAGCTTGACCTTCATTTCCATTATTTAAACCTCGACCGTGGGGGTGTAAGATGTTGGGATCGGCTAGGTGCGTTGCGCGTATTTGTGCGTTTCAAAAACATACACAGCGGAAGCAAAAATAGATAATAAACTAAGTTATTACAGCACTCACAACGCACGCATGCAAGATACAACACAATTTGTGTAATAGCAGAAAAATAAAATTTTTGAATAACAATTATTCTAGGTATACCTGACGTATGACGCTCAGCAAAAATGACATGTACTAATCAGATTGCTCTATCGGTGATCCACGCCAAGTTTGGTCTGGACGGCTTCTCAAGCACGAGTCGTGTTACTGGTCGTGGTACTAGTCGTCAATCAACAACGGTCGATACAGAAGAATACCCTAATATCAGAAACACGCAACAACACACGTTGCTTTCATTTTCGGGGTTTTCTAACGATCGTCGGTAAACCAAATCCAGAGATCTTCTCAAAGGCAACAAGGCAGTAGCTTCTGTCCCCAAGCAACAGAGGGCTCTCGGCAGCAAGAGTAATCAGGGGCTTCTCCAAAATCCCTTGGCAGGTGATGTGCAACTTTCCGGTAGCAGCTCCACCAAGAAAAACAAAGATCTCCACTAGCAGGGATGTTTCCAGTGGCCGAACAAAGCACAACAATCCTTTCCTTTCAACATGATCAGGGTGGAAACAGAGGAGGAAGGTGGCGGCAAAGCAAAGGGGGTTGCGGTGGCGAGATCGGGCAAAAGGGACACCAGATCACGGAACAAAATTAGGAGAGGAAAAGGAGCTAGATACCTTTCTTGCAGCCTGCATCTCTCCCTTATATAGAATCGAAACCCAATCCTTGTACCAGCAGCCAGCCCTTTCTTTCCTATTGCTCACCAGCAGGTTTGGAAGAGGATCAAATCCTTTCCCTTTCTCGCACCAACAACAATCAATCAAGGAACTTCTTCCTTGTTCGCGTGCTTGAGGGCTGGAGGAGAATATTTACCTCTTCCTTTGTCCGAGATCCTTCAATCACGAAGATCTCCTTCCTCTTTTGCTGTTGGCGTCGGGTTGGAGAAGCCATCGCGCAGATGCGTGATTGAGGAAGGGGATGAATCGACTGAAGCTTTGAACCATGTTTAGGGTTTATTCAATGTTTAAGGGTTCACCCGGTTTGGTTCAACTTGAATCAATTGTGGTTTGGTTCAATTTTGGTTCACAACCAAAACGATTAATTGAGTAACCAAATCAACTCCGATTTGATCAAAATAAGTTTTGTTTGTTTCGTCTTCTCAAGACGAAGCCCGTCATGCCTTCCGTTTTGCCAAAATGCCTTCCAACACGAACCAAATCAAGTTGGTTCAATATTTGATTCAAAATCGATTTATCTGGTTCGACAACTAGATCATTTCGTTTATTTAATCCGTCTTCAAAAAATGAAATCCATCATTTGCCTTTGTCCGGTATAACTAGATTTCTTTTGTTCTGAGAATCTAATTCTTAAACTCGTTTTAAGTCCTTTCAAAACTTGTAATGCGTGTGACCCAATAGGTTTTCGGTTATGTTGGTCGTCCGTAATTAACCCTTAATTTTGGATCGATCATGAGTGGTACCTAGTAGTACATCATGATCCTCAATTGACCGGAAAATCAACAACTGATTTCAGAACAAATTCTAAACCCTTCAGCAGTTTTAATGAAACATGTCTCGTTCCTTTCACCATCTTATACCCGTTTGGTTCAGGATATGATCTGTGTGTGTTAGTCCCCACTAGGATGACTACGTCACACCTAGCCCAAGCTTGCTTCCTTGTTCTACGAATTCGAGTTACTCGTACACGTGTTCAAGAATACGTGTTGCTTTGGCCAAAGACTTTCAGTAATAATCCAAACAAGCGGCCATAGGGTATACGTCTCTTTTACAAAGAGTGGTGAATCTTCTGTGGGCTATTCAAACACCTTCGGGCACTTCAACTTATACCCAATTATCTCGGGTCCACACCTCCTTGGAGATGCTTGCTTAAGATGTTAAAGTATAAGCTTCCGCGACCAAGGTGACTTGAATAACTAAACCTATTCTTAGCAAGCATGAATCCCAGAATTGCAAAACCCTAACTTATAAATTGAAGAAGAACCAAATTCAACCGTATACACTAATTCTAACTAACCAAATGTAACAAGCTTCACAAACTCAGATTCCTACAGCTAATCAACTAACAAAACCTTAAACCCAATGGCACGAAACAGTATGAAGAAAACTGAAATCAGACAAGAATTTGAAAGAAAAGCTCAACTAAGCTAAGGAAATCCTAAGTAAATTTGAATCCAAACACCAACAGCTAACACGAACTGAATAACTAATTCAACAAGGTTGCTAGAGATTAAGAAGCTTCAAATTCGGAAATTGCAGAAACAAGAATTGCAGAAACAGGAAAAAATGCAGAAACTGTAAACTAAACATCCATTCATCCCTTTTCCATCGATTTTTCTCAACTTGGTTGTCAATCAAGCCGTTGAATCCACAATTGTAGCTTCAATGATCCTTTGGAAGCTTCAACTCGGTCTTTGGGTGGTTTGTTCGCACGCCCGAACTCAGAATAGCCCGAGAAACCTCTCTGTCGCGAAAACAGAGCTCGGGTCGAACCTTTCAGCTGGCAAAAACCGAATTCCTGTCTTCCTCTTGCTCCGATCAGATTTCTGATGATATAGGGAGGCTCCACGATCCTAGGAGAACCCCTCGAAGGAATCGCGGCGTCTGCTCGTGCTGTGGATGGCCGGAAAACGAAGAAAACAAGATGGAACCCGCCGGTGAAACCCTCGCCGTCGCGTCTCCTCCGGCTGCCGGAAAATGCCCAATCAACCGGCTTCAGCTTCTTCAGAGGTCAAGGAGTCGAACGGAATCGGATTGGGTGGATGGGAGCTCCCCTACGCGTACGTCGCGAGCAGAATAGGCTTCCCGGGACGATGAACAGTGTCGGGGGGCGGCTCACTGTTCATCGATTAAGATCAAGTTTATATACGGCTGATTAATCACTTGATCTGGACCTTTGATTTTAAATCCAACGGCCGAAATTTGATTAGGCTCTAGGGCAGTCTAGGGTTCTTGAAAAATTCTGAAATTTTGATCAGGCTCGATCTGAGTCATGTCCTCCATGTTGGCTTGATTGGTTTGGCAATTTGACTTGAGTTGACCACGGTTTAGCTCAAGTCGGGTCCGATTTAACCCTAAAAATCAATAAAAATCAAATTAATGCCAAAAATTACCATAAAATCATGAAAATCAGAATCAAACCTCAATTTAAGCAATATAGGACAATTAAAGTCAAACTGATCCATTTTATAATTTATTTAAATGTAAAAGCCCAAAATTGAATCATTAAAAATGCATAAAACCCTAAATCATCACTCCGCACTCGATGAACTTCCGAGCTCGATGAACTTCCGAGCTCCGCGCTCGATGACCTTCCGAGCTCCGCGCTCGATGACCTTCCGAGCTCCGCGCTCGATGAATTTCTGAGCTCCGCGCTCGATGACCTTCCGAGCTCCGCGCTCGATGACCTTCCGAACTCCGCGCTCGATGACCTTCCGAGCTCCGTGCTCGATGACTTTCCGAGCTCCGCGCTCGATGACCTTCCGAGCTCCGCGCTCGATGACCTTCCGAGCTCCGCGCTCGATGACTTTCCGAGCTCGCTCGATGACCTTCCGAGCTCCGCGCTCGATGACCCTCCGAGCTCCGCGCTCGATGACCTTCCGAGCTCCGTGCTCGATGACCTTCCGAGCTCCGCGCTCGATGAACTTCCGAGCTCTGCGCTCGATGAACTTCCGAGCTCCGCGCTCGATGACCTTCCGAGCTCCGCGCTTGATGACCTTCCAAGTTCCGCGCTCGATGACCTTCCGAGCTCAGCGCTCGATGACCTTCTGAGCCCCTTGCTCAATGACCTTCTGAGCTCCGTGCTCAATGAACTTCTGAGTTCCGCGCTCGATGACCTTCCGAGCTCAGCACTCGATGACCTTCCGAGCCCCGTGCTCGATGACCTTCCGAGCTCCGCGCTCGATGACCTTCCGAGCTCCGCGCTCGATGACCTTCCGAGCTCCGCGCTCGATGACCTTCCGAGCTCCGCGCTCGTTGACCTTCCGAGCTCCGCGCTCGATGACCCTCTAAGCTCCGTGATAACTGCCTATTTGATCGGGTAAATTAGGATCATATCGGGCTAATTTTAATTATATTCCATATCGTAAATTGGGCTTTTAGCTTATTTTGTTTCTTGGGTTAATGTTTGTCTTCATTCTATTTTTTCTTATCATTTTGAGGTATTTATGGAAATTAATTTTGTGGTAATTTATTCGGCAGGAAATTAGGATGAAGATAACAAATTTTGGAGATTAATTTGCAGGAAATCAAGCTTGGGTTCAAATATGATTCGAATTGGAATTCAAATTGGCTCAATCAGATCAAATGGATTCAACCAGCTTAATCAATACAACCCAAGCTCAAATCCAAAATTCAGTCCAATCCATATCAGCCCAGCCCACTGTTCAAGCCCAAACAAATTCGGCCCGACCCACTTGCTGAATTTGGTTCATTTCAATTTGCATCGGTCCAATTGCCAGTTCGGTTCAGCGGCAACAGAATAAAACCACGGCGCTAGGGTTTTTGGCAGTTGAGCTCGATCGCGATTGGGAAGCTACAGTGTTTCCCTATCGCGACGCCATTACTGTTCTCCTTCCCCGATCAACCGCGATTTCGAGCTCCTCGCGCGCTCCACCGCCTCCATCTCCTTCTCCGATCAGCCACAGAGCTGTGGACGGCATCCACGAAGTTCGATGACCGCTGACACCACCGCAGGAGACTCCGCCGTAGAAGCGATTTGCTCTGGCGAAGTTCTTCTTCATCCCCATCGGTCGCGGATCGGTCGCCGTAGAAGTGGTTCAGCTCCGGCGATTGGTGGCCGATGGCTATCCGCACAGCAGCGACGCGCCGTCGTGAGTGGTTTGCTCTGGCGGAGCTCACTGTCCATCCGCATTCACTGGGGTCTGGCACGGGACACCGGGCCGAATTCCAACCGTATCCTCCACCGAGAACACGAGGTAAGGTTTATGTTTGTGTTCTAACTTTGGCGGTGATTTATAGCAAAGGGAGAGCTGAGCATAGGCTGAATCTGTGATTCTCTCCGACTTGAGCTCGTTCGTGATTGGCCATCATCTGGCAGCGTTCTTCCGTTCACGTTGGTAGAAGTCGTTCATTGTGGCGTCAATGATGTTGTTCTGTGCCGATTGGAACTCTCTATCCATGTCCCCCGTTTTCCCTCATCTTCCCTTGTCCTCTATTCCAAACCGAAAGGGAAGGCAATTCTAACCCTAACCCTAGTTTTAACCTAGCTTGTTTGCTTCCTTTTGGTAGTTTGTTAGCTGCTGAATTAATCAAAACCCCCATTCTTTATGCTCTTGTTGTTGTTTTCAGTTTGGGTGAAATGACATGTTTGTGTTGATTGGTTTTGAAATAGATGAGATGTTGATGTGTTCTCTGTGAGATTGATTGTTAATGTACTGAATGTTGCAAGTAGATAGCATATAGTGTAGTCGGTTGATAATGCTTTAATTGTTGATTCATTTACACATGAATGGAATTGTCGTTATGGGTACTTGTTGTAGATATGCTCTGTTGGCATGGATGAATCGAAATTTCTAAATTGGATTGCTCTATTCTTTACCTGTTATGAAGTTCATATGGATTATGATTTGGAACTTGGATTGATAATAGAATGTATTGAATGGTTTAGGTTGTGATATTTCATGTTTAGCAGTTGTGATTGAATTATAACTTGTTCTGATATGCAATTCTTGTTGTTGAGCTTTTGGGACATGCTGTAGCCTACGGTTGAAATTATGAGCATGAGATAACCATGGTATATGAAGTTGGAATAAAATGGTTTCGTTGATACAAGAATGTATTGTTGTGTTGTTGTATAGCTTCAATAATTCATGAATTGGTTGGGATGCTATGTAATTAAATAAGATAGTGTTGATTATGTTGGATTATAGGAGGCATAAGCTTGGGATTGGTAAGGAGTGAATGTGGTATGGGTGTATATGTTGTATCAATGACAATTGTGTGTTGACTTTGTTGTATGTATTATGTATGTATGTTGTATGCTAAATGATATGAAGATGTAGGTTGTATGTTGAGTTTGTATGAATAAAATTCGTGTAATAAGTTAACCATTAGTGTAAATAAAATAAGTGGTTGAATAATTGTATGTTTAATGATTGATTGAGTGATGGCCATGAATTGAATAATGAACATGTTCTAACGTTTATAATGTTGTGTTGTATGTGAAATAGGATTTGATTCTTGAATAAACGGAGTTATAGATAGGAATGAATAAGTCAATAAATAGGAACCCCACATCAACGGTCTAGAATAAACATCCTGTCATTGAGTCCGAGAGAGAAACGATCCGGACCTCTCTATACTGCTTAGGACGATAATAAAGAAGTTTGGTAAATAAATAAATAATTAATTTTGATGGGTGTAAGTGACACATTTAATAAGGGAATAATGTAAATAATAATAATAAAATTCCCATGCAAAACACATCGCATCACTCCGCGCTCCCCAACAGTGCCTTACGACAAGCTGGAACTTCGAGCTCCGTGCTCGATGATTTAGCCTTACGACAGACTTGCCTCCGAGCTCCGCGCTCGCTAACGGTGCCTTACGACAGGCCGGAACTCCGAGCTCCGCGCTTGATGACTTAGGCTTACAACAGGCCGAACCTCCGAGCTCCGCACTCGATGACATCGCCTTACGATAGGCTGGACCTCCGAGCTCCGTGCTCGATGACATTGCCTTGCGATAGGTCGGACCTCCGAGCTCCGCGCTCGACGACATTACCTCATGACAGCCCAGTCGTAGCAGCTCAGTCAGTTCAGCAGCTCTGTTAGCTCAGTCAGCTCGGTAGCTTTGTCAGCTCAACAGCCTAGTTTCTCGATTACTCGACCACTCAACCTCTTGGTCTTAACCTCGGTCTCGACCTCGGCCTTGACCCTGATCTCGGCCTCAGCCTTACTTTTCTCAACTTCGGCCTCACCTGACCTCGACCTCGGTCTCGGCCTCGGACTCACCTTACTCAGCCTCGACCTTGGTCTCGGCCTCGGCCTCACCTTACTCAGTCTCGGCCTCGGTTTTACTTGGCCTCAGTCTGACTCAACCTCGGCCTCGACCTCGGCCTTGGCCTTACTTGGCCTCAACCTGACTTGGCCTAGGCCTCACTCAACTTTGGCTTCACTCAGCCTCAATCTTGGCCTTGGCCTCGGCCTTACTTAGCTTCGGCCTTACTCGGCCTTGATCTCGCTTGGCCTCAATCTTACTCGGCTTCGACCTCACTCGGCCGCTCACTTTACTCGGTTTTGACCTCGACCTCGGCCTCGGCCTCACTCGGCCTCACCCGGCCTCGACTCAGTCTCAACCTCGGCCTCGACCCCGATCTCGGCCTCGGTCTCACTTTACTCAACTTCGGCCTCACCCGGTCTCGACCTCGGCCTCAGCCTCACCTAGCCTCGACCTCGGCCTCGGCCTCGGCCTCACCCGACCTCGACTTCAGTCTCAACCTCGGCCTCGACCCCGATCTCGGCCTCGGTCTCATTTTACTCAACTTCGGCCCACCCGGTCTCGACCTCGATCTCGGCCTTGGCCTCGGTCTCGACCTCGGCCTCGGTCTCAACCTCGGCCTCACCCGGCCTCGGTCTCGACCTCGGCCTCACCCGGCCTCGACCTCGGCCTCACCCGGACTCGACCTCGGCCTCGACCTTGGTCTCAATGTCGGCCTTGGCCTCGCTTTACTCAACTTCGGCCTCACTTGGCCTCGACCTCGACCTCGACCTCGACCTAGATCTCGACCTCGACCTCACTTCACTCAACTTCGGCCTCACCCGACCTCGACCTCGGTCTCAGCCTCGGCCTCACCTCGGTCTCGGCCTCAACCTCGGTCTCAACATCGGCCCCACTCGGCCACGCTACTTTACTCGGCCTCGATCGCATTTGGTCTCGGCCTTACTCTGTCATTCTGTCAACTCATCCCTCATCTAAATCTTTCAACCACTCATACCGGCCATCTCGTCTCGACCACCTCAAGTTCGGCACCTCATCTCAACAGCTCAGCACCAATATGGTAAGCGAGACGATTAGATCATTATACATAGTCCAGTCTGTCGGACTACGCCTCCTTCGACTAGACTTGGAGGGGAGGCTTCTGATCCGGCTAGTTATCACCCATCCAAAAGGATAAGGATGACGACCAAGTCCCCTAACTTGGCCCCCTAAAATCCTGTACATTAATGCACAAGACCGTCGGATGAAGATCGGCAAATCTGAACCATTGGATATTCGAAAACCCTCAAAGATTATCCTTACCACATTAATAGCGCATCAATAGCCAATCACACGCGCCGATCTCTATAGATGACACTCCGCCTGATACTATATAAGCCCCGCAGGTATGAAGAAAGGGGGGCTCCTCCTCTCTTTCTATTTCTTTCTCATTTTTATTATTCCTTCTTTCTCTGTGCTAACTTGAGCGTCGGGAGTGGTTTGCCGGGGGTCCCCCGGCGCCATTCTAATCCTCTTCTTTATTGCTTTTTAGGTCCCCTCATCTCCTCGACGATTTTCTTCGAGGATCGTGTACATCAGCAGTTCTGAACCGGTAGATGAATCGTCCACGGCGAATTGGCCGGAACAGGATTGAAAATTTCAATATTATCAATTGTTGAAATAGTGATCAGAAGATTTGGTTAAGATAGATCATGGATAAATTTAATTGACTAATAAATTAGGCAAGAGAGAAGTAGTGATTCAAAGGAAATAGTCAAATTGATTTAGATTTGTCGATTAATGATAGAAAACAATCAACTGATGATACAATCAACAAAAGAATCGATCAAGATTCAAGTGAACTTGTCATGATCCAAATGAATTAGTCACAAATCAATTTCTATTAGTTGACTGATGAATACAAACTAGTCTAAAATTTTAGAAAACAAATGATTATAAAAGAACGAAGGCTTGAATATTTAGACATAACGCTCTTGGACAACTCTTGAAAGAGTTGCTACATTCGTGAGCCTTATTTGAATAATTCCAAACAAGGAGAAAGCCTCGATTTGCAATTCATTTACTTGCATTATTTCATTTTTATTTGTATTTTTATTCATTTTGTATTTGCTATGTGTAATAGGTGTGGTTTCTCTGTGTTTCCGAGAAAAAATAATAATAATGAGATTTCGAACCGATAAATTATAAATTGTTGAGCGAAAGCTAAAGGGCTGCTAAACTATATTATTATCGAATTGTGTGTTTATCTTTATTTTTACATTATTTTATTTATGATCTAACATCTGAGGCATGGTTCTCTCCGTTGTCATGTCTAACAAAAGATGAAATTTATCTGCGGCCTTATTTATGAAGAAGTAAATTAAGAAATTATAGTTGGTTACGACGGAAGAGAATATTATCTTGGTTTCCACTCTCTGTCTATTTTAATAACGTCGTCCAACTGAATTATGTTCCGGAACCACATCTCATTATCGATATGTGACTGCCTTGATCAACAACCCTTTTAATCTACCTGGCTGACATTTTCCCTTGCTCTGTTTATCATATCATCTGCTTCAACTCTAACCTAGTCATCATCGATGATGTCACTTGCCTTTAGGCCAGCGACCTCGCCTAAAATCACATCTATACCTCCTACTTCATTTTCAACCGTTTCTAGTAAGATTTGATCTTTCGCTATTCCCTTGTTGGCCGAACCACCCATGCTGCTACTTCAACATCGAACAAGAAGGGCAAACCTTAGCTTTGCTTCGATGCTAGCACTCCTTGCCATCTCAACGTGTTCTAGGTGCCTACGACCTACTCCACTGCGTTGCACAACGTCCTTGACCCTCGTGGCCTCATTCATTGCCGGAGCATCTTCTGCAATGAGAGTCTTATACGCTCCTTGTCAGCGGGTTCCACACACGGTGGGGCTGGTGGTTCCAAGCAATAGCTATGTTTTTATTTAGAGTATTTAAGAAAGCAAAGTCCCCTCTATGACGAAAATAAAATTCTGCTTCATGTCTTACAAAAAAAAATATAGGTCCTTTATATTTTTTTTTACTCAAATCTGAAATTGTTTGATGCAGATCACAGAGATCATAATTATTCAATAAAGAAAAAAATTATGTGTACTCTTGAAAATTTCACTAATTAACTCAAGATAAATTAATTGAAAAAATGACCATTTTAGTTGTCTTTAAGTGCGACAAATTATTTATTATAAGAGGTAATTAGAATTTATTTTTTAAAGACCATACATTTTTTTTCAAGATTATGTATCCTAATTATACGAAATTGTCGTTATATTTGTCTTCGAAATGGTGGCAATTGGTCCAAAACTTTTATGTGTATTTTTATCTACTATGTCGAAGGTTCTTTTATTTCCCAACTTTTTCTATTTTAGTTCTTGAGTAGCCGGAATGTTGATATTATTGTAGGCCACGTCCTCCATTGTTCTCCATACGCTCTTATCTTGAGACCGGAGGGAGCAGACATCATGGTGGCCGCTGCCCTTTGGCTGCATCCTCTGCTCCTCGCCGGAGCGCAATTGATGACCGGAGGTCAGTCTCTCTGTTTTCTTATTTCCGCTTCTCCTCTTCATTTTCTATCGATTGCTCATTCCTCTTCTCTTTTACTGGCTTTCGTGTCAAAATCTGCGAAAACTTAGCAAATTCTTTACAGTTAGTCATACGCGTTAATGTGCAACTTTTCTCGCTTATATGGCTAAGCATAATGCTATTCTTCCTCCTCATTTCCCGGAAGAAGAAAAAAGAATTAGACGCCATGCTACTCACTGTCAACCTTTGATAAAAGCTCTCTTAAAACCTTAACCAAATACAATCCTCTATGTTGTTTCTTTTCCACGAAAATAACTTAGGGGCCGCCCCTACTCTTTTTGAGGAAAATATCCGATTTCTCTAGAGAAATCTCGAGTGGCTTTTGTTTCTTGAGGTTTCTATCCGAACTCAGCAACTCCCGTCAGATCTTTGCTTTTTGTAATATTTTTTAAAGTCGATTGTACAAAAAATTTCATATTTTTCCAAGAACTCTCTGGTACATCTTGACTCCCGAAACTACAGTTTCAAGTTTCCCATGCAAACAAAAGGGAAGATTTTCTGATCTAATTGCTTCTTGCATTATAACGGATTCAACTTGTGTTTGGCAAAGGATTCGAGAAGTATTCCTTCTTTAAAAAATTGGTAATTGATTATGCTCTGTTCTCATCTATATCTAAAGATAATTTACCCTTATTTCCCTTTTTTGCTTTTATCTTTCCTTGCTTCCTTTTCTTCACTTCCTTGTATCGCGAATTATAAGTTGGTTTCAGAAATCATTCAAATCATGTAAGTTTATCAGTTATGTTACCATGATCTTTCTGGTTATCTAGATTTTTTTTCTTTCTTCTGTTAGTTTTCTGTGGTTTTGGTTGTTTATTATTCACTTAGGAAATTTTAGTTACTCCAAGATCTTCATCTTCTTTGAGTTTATGTTGTTCTGTCCTATTTATGAGGTCTATGTCGACTATATGGAAATAAATCTTCTAGCACTTAGACTTCTAAGAATGTAAAGGTGAAATAAGTATTCAATGGCATTAGACAATGTAAAATTACATAAAGTATAAATAAAAAAAGAAAATAAAAAAAATCTTAGCCTAGGCATGCCAATGGTGTTGTCATTAGAGTTTGATTAAGCCCTTCGTGCAAGTATCTAGAAACAACTCCTAGATTTCCAACAACTCATTTCTCCTGTTGGCACAACTCAAAAGGAGTAAATTCACTGAATTGCCTTTATGTCCAAGAGAATCAAGTAGAGAGCTTTTTGAAGAAAATGAGGATGTATTTTCTAAAAATTGTTAGGTTTATGGGAGAATATTATATAAATCCTAGAGATGGAAAATATTTGTAATGATGGAAAACCCAATTGAATCTTTGGGGAGTCCAAGAAATTAAGAGGAGCTATTTATGGCTCGAAGGTGATTATGGTTCCAAGATAGGTATGGATCCTAGGTTGTGTATCCAACATAAGGCATCAAGGTGAGCTATTAAAGGAAAGAGAAAATTTTAAATCACTAACATTGTTTGTTCATGCTTTCACATAAAAGCTAGTTATTCTAATTTTACCCATTATGATTGAATCTTGGTTTTTCTAATTTTACCTATTTTAAAAACCTTCATTTGGTTTAATTGACCCAACTGGTTCACCCATATTAAGCGATTTGGCCCTAATTCGATCTTGATTTATACCTAAACTCAAGCCCTATTATGCATTCCTATGAATCCATTTGCGACCTCAAGGAGATCGGAAAAGGCTTAGACAAGCCTCAAATCTAGAATATTTAAATTGTTACCCAACTTTTACATGAATAAAAACCATGGTACAACATTAAATTCTACACGAGTAAAACACAATATAAAATTATAAGAAAATTGCACTCATACTTAGGCATGTATATTCTATCTATGCAGGAGATGTTTGCATACATATATCAAGTTTTCATTGAACTTGGATAGAATATGTTGGAAGGTTGACAAAATTAAAGTAGAAGATGGCAGAAGCTATTTGATTCACCATATTATAAATTAACTTGAATTTGTAGTATCGTATATTGTCAGACATAATGAATCATGGTTTCTTATATGGAAATTGAATGATTTGATTTGAAATATGAATGAGATATTTAGAATATATAAAATGTTACAACGAAGCTACAAGGAGGCAAAGTTTTTCCTATAAAATTGTGCTTAATGACATAATTATTTTCCAATTAGATTTTGGTTTTTTTAGTTTACTTATTGAAAAGAAGGTTTACCATTTTCCATCTTTCCTACATATACTTTTGTTAGTGCAATCGTATACTAAATGGTTGTGTTCGACTTACATGTGTTGATGTGTTTGGTAAAGTGTTAGCTTAGGATTGTCTGTGGTATTGATATGTCCATAAAGTTTCTAGGGACTTAGTAGAATGAACATGAAGCTTGCAGAACTTATTTTAGTGCATGAAGAGGGTTTTGGTTTGAGGGTTTATAGGACTTTTGAGCAATCATTGACTAAGTAGTTGTGTTTGACCCTATTATTTTCATGTGTCTAATAAAGGATCTAAATTAGGTTTGTTGTTGATGTGTGCATAGAGTTTGCAGGACTTGGTAGAATATGCATGAAGCTTGCGGAGCTTAATTTGGCATGACTAAGAGGGTTTTGGTTTGATGGTTCAAAGGTCTACTGCCCTAAGTGGTTGTGCTCGATTGTATTATTTTTAGGTGTTTGGCAAAGCGATTAAGTTAGGTTTGTTTGTTGATGTGTGCAATAAATTGTTTAGGGACTTGGATAAACACACACGAATCTCGTGGAGCTTGTGTTTTTGTGTAGTTCGATGACATGAGGTTTGCTAGAAATCAAAGAAGGATGGAATAGGATATTTGATGGACCACAGGACAAGAACCATCGAGGTGGTAGTGTTGGTGATAGTCGGAAGGAGGTGAATTAAGTAGGCAAAGCGTGAAGAATGACATATAGAGCAAGCCGTGGGCTTAGTGCATTTGAGGGGCGAGAAACCTAGCAAGAGGTAACCTTGGCGAAGTCAAGTTGTGGATGAAAAGCTCTTAAGTTCTCAAAGTCGAGTGACATGTACTTTGAGATTTTAGAAGATTTTTACTTATGTAAAACTTGACCATGAAATAATATATTTCAGAGTTGTAGATGAAAGTCTCATGCACAATTTTGAATGAGAGAGAAGTGAGGAATCCTCTTTTTGACTTTGACTCTTCCACTCTAGTCGATACTTTAGTTGACTTATGGGTTGTCAATTAGGGAGTTAACTAAGGTTGCTACGAGCAAAATGTTTCTATCTAGTTTGTGTTCGAGCTTAGTCGACTTGGTAGTCAATTAATGTTGCTTAGTTGATTTGGCTGTCAATTGAGTTACTATTTGAATTTGAGAAAAAACTATTTGAAGAGATTCTTATTTGGTTTAGTAGTCTATTGGGACTTGAGTCCATTGAAATGGATTTCAGTCAATTAAATTGCCAACGAGTCTAGCAAATATCAATTCAATGATTCAAGTTTAAATCGATTGGTTTGGCGATTTAAGTGAGTTAATTGGAATTAATATAGAACAACTATTGAATCTTATCCATGACTATTTGAAGGGCTATAAAGGAGAGACAAGGAGCACTTAAATAGAACCAACAATAAGGCTATCATTGTTAGTCATTCCACAACTTTATTTTCTCTTGTTTTACTTCTTTTATGCTTTTTAAATTTAGAGCTTAAGGACTATACTTATACCTTTAAGACTTTCATATCTCGTATATGGTGTTTTTTATGAGCTTTCTTCGCCTCCAAAAGGATCCGAGAAGGAAAAGGTATAGTGAGTTTATGAGGGGTGACTCACCTTAAGACTCTATAAGCCGTGGAGTGGAAATTGAAGATTCTAAACCATGTAAACCATTCTTGTTAGAGCTTTTGCTTTCTTTTATCATTTTTATACCTGTTGCACTTATTTTTGTTTTTGTAAGAGAAAGTTATATTTTAGGTTAAGTGTTATTCACCCCCTAGCCTTCGATCACATCTACATCAATCCTCAACATGCTAGAGATTGGAGAAGGATGGTATGGGACATCCAAGGGACCACACCATGAGGAGCATTGAGTTGGGTCAACAGCTTTAACGAGAACCACAAGAGGTCGAATATGTAGGTGACCTAGCAAAGGATGAGACGTAGAACAAGCTGAGAGCTTGGTGCATCTAAAGGTCGAGTATTTGTTTGGGGATAGACTCTTGGGGAATGTAATACTGCAATAGGGAAACTCTTAGTAAGATGTGAGAGTCAAGTGACCTACCTATAGTTTAGGGTAGAAATGTACTTTCATGTAGGCGAGGACCTAACCATGACAGGAGTTTCGTTGATGATCTAGTAGACTGAAGGTCAAGTCTAGTTGATTAATGTGTTCAGTTGATTGTTTGGAGTGCAGGTGACTAAGTAATCAATTGACAAGAGTTTGCTCAATTGGGCAATCGACTAAATCTATGACAAAAGTTAGAATAAGATTGTAGATCTTGAAGACAATGATAAAACCTTCAGATGTCTAATTGAAACACTAGCTTACTGGGAAAAGGTTGAGTAGACTAAGTACTTGTTGCCTTTTAAGTTGACTGGATTCCAGATGAAGCTTGTATGAAGGTACTTTGGAAGATATATATAAAGGAGTGATATATATAAAGGGGCAAGGGGAGCTTATCATGGTTAGCGAAAAGTGTTTAAATTCCTATATTCTTGTGCTCTCTTGTTTAATTTATAGCCTTATTTTTGCGTGAGCTAAAATCTTTACCTTAAAGCTCTATTGTTTACACAATTTGAATTGTTGATTGCTTTGTTTGATTTATATTTTCGCTGCACTTGTTCATTTTTGTGACCTTGCAAAGTTTTCGTAAGAGAAAAGGTATTTGTTTCAGGCCAAGTGTTATTACTCCTCTAGTTCTCCAAAACATCTATAATCCATCCTAACACTTATTGTAGACTTATAGCCATCCTAATTGTCTAAGCTTGCATTGTGTTTCCTTATTTATTTATGTTTGATGAAGGAATTTGATTTGCCTGCATCCAATGTCTTTATGCTTTCAGACAGCCAAGTGTGTGCTTCAAATATCAAGTTTGTTAAGTTCAATTCATCCAGACAAAGAAAGTTGAGATTTACTGGAGTATTTACTCGTAAGACATATGGATCAGAGATAATGTTTAGCTCTGAATTGACTCAGAAAAGGAATGAATCATCACTTGCGAGTTTCTTAAAGCTGAATGGGAGACTATTAAATTCACTTGTGAGATGTAGCTCAAATTCTGTAAGTATGTACATTGTTTGTACAAATTTTCTTTTGGGTTATCATTTACTGTCAGTTTGATAATTTAGGCCTTTATCAATGAAAGTGTAGGAAAGTTGTTTCAGTATACAATAAATAAAGTACAATATTGTCTTGTATTGGCTTTCAAATGTTCAATTCTTTTATATGAATATAATTACCTTTTATTTTCCTTTCTTTGAGGAAGACTGTGTGCCCTCAAATTGTTGTGGTTTAATTTAGTTGACTGTTGATATGGACCAGTTATATCAAAGTTTTGTAATTTATTATGGTTCAAAATCTGAAGGTTAGGTGCAAGTTGAATCCCTCAAGGAAAAAAACTGCTCTAATCACGTCTTTGTTTCTTAGATTTATTTGATACATTCACTTTTGGAGTTCTCCAGATATTTCTTATGTAAAGTAAGGTCAAGTTATCTTTTATTTGGATTTTGAAACAAAGTTCTGTAGCTTAACTTTGGACTAAAGTTTCCAATTAAAGGGTAATAAATGAGCTGAGAGCCAATGACCTGAAAAATTATTTAGAATTTTGCTCGAGCTATATTATATATTAGAGAAGTGGTTGGATGCTTTTTCTTTTTTTAAAAAAAATTATGGAGTATCTATGTATCTATTCTTTTCTTTTTGATTCATCAATATATCTTAACCCATTTGCTAAGAAAAGAAATCCACACTCGTAGGAATCTTTGCACAAATGGATTTGAATACAAATACTTGCATCCAGAATTGTGTAAAAGAGATTCTACCATTTGGACAATATTTTTCCATTAAAAAGATATCTTTATGAGCAAGTGTTCTCCAGAACTTACCTTATCACCAACATCCAACTTCATTTTTAATTTTGTTTAGATGTGCCTTCTATGCATATATCATTTCCTGATACTGAAGAAAATGTCTGCAGGACTCTTTAACTGCTAACATTTTCCCTGGTAAAGCGTATGCAGATAACCAATCTATTAAATTTTGTTCAGGTCATCAACATTTTCATACCATGTACATTTGATTTTCTGCTTTCTATGATGCACTTTGTTCCCTCTAGAGTATGTCAAATGCTTTGATTAAATGTAAGTTTAGCATCTTTGTTCAAGTTTCGAATGATTTTATCATTACTACATTTTAGAGCTTGATATTTGTATTTGTCATAATGATCACATGGTATTACGAAACAACACCAAATTATAGAGATATACAAAAAAGGTTTAAACTTTTAAAACATTTTTCCATGTCAAAGTTTTGATCTACAATTGGAATGATAAAAATTTTAGCCTGTCATTGGCATACTTCAAAGCGTGTTGATTAGCTAAAATGAGTATTACTTATACAATTGTCTTCCACTTATCTTTTAGTTAGCTTGTTTACTTCTAAATATAAACTTGTAGTAAAAAGAGGCAATTGAAATAAAATTTTAGAACAAAACCAGTAAACATCTCAGCTAATCATATTACCTCATTAATACTAAATTAATTAAATAGTATCATGTATTGTATGAGAGCATTGATTTTTCTAGCATCCTGGCGAGATTCACTGGTTAATTTCCAAGAGTAGATGAAATAATGCTCTTTTAGATATTTAGTATCGGAACTGACTTCTTTATATATCCGTAAATATATCTCGGTTAATATTAGGAGTTGGATTTGAACTAATAGAACTAGAATTTGAAAAAGCATAGGTATAGGATATATCCATAAATATAGATACATCTCGATTACTCTAACTCTAGGATCACTCATTGCTATGTCTAGTGCTCCCTTTGGTGCTTCCCCTACCTCTCTTTTTTATGGTGTGTCATCTCCTTGATGTGAGTGGAAGATAGACCCCAATGATGAGTCATCAGAAGTAAATTGTCCCATCTCAGTTGGTTCCAAATGGTATTGGCGAAGACAGGTCCAATAACAGTTGGTAAAAGTGAAATTGTGCCTGCAAAAGTAGAATGACAATTACTCTTGTAGACAGTATTTGTGTCTGTCAATGCTAAAAATGCATGTCGTCCTACTAACCCATATCGACCAACAATTGAAACTGTGATTACATCTAATATTTTGTGTAACAAATGAGAATTTTTCTGGTAAATTGATTTGAGCATTCATGATTTAAATTGTTCAAATCTGATATAACTTCCATTGATCATTATAATATTTTAAATTTTTTAGCCATCCATTTTGATTGATTGACTTCATTAATTAGAATTTTTCAGTTGATCATACTTTCTAACATGTAAATAATATTATGCATATGTACTGATATGTTTCTATTTGTTTAAATCATCAGACAGTGGCTCAGAAATTTCTGATTTGAATCAAAATTAATTAAAGAAAGTCCATTCTGATTCACTAGGAGTAAGTATTTTGTTTCTTTTAGCAGTTATAGAAGTCAAGAAAATATAAGTACCAGCCTAATGCGTGTTGGAACACTTTACTCACTTATCAGAAATGCCTAAATTATTTGTCTGATTTTGGTTCTGCTATTTCTTTTGAGCATGTTAATCATGTAATTTATTTTACTACTCTTGTTTGTATTAGGTAGAATTAACTGTATGTTGATATAGAAGTTTTATTCATGTTAAACTCTCCAAGTATCACCTTTCATTTTAGCAGGTGGAATCCTTGCTCACGACCATATGCGATACAACTTCTATTGCAGAATTTAAAATGGATGTAAGGCATCAGAATCAAAAGCTTGTTTCTATTATCCTCTCTTCCTAAGAAAATGGTTTAAAAATACAGGCTGTATTCATCCTACGCTCTGATTACTGTGCCCTCTCATTAGCTTGCAGGTCTTCAACTATATGTCAAAAGGAACTTGGTGGAGAAAAATATACCTCAATTAGTTCCAGGATACCCTTCAGTCCCGGCTAACACGACTAATCAAATTCTAGACACAAATGGATCTGTTGCTACAACCTCCTTAGCAGTCTCAGAAACTAAATCTACAATCAGTAGCAACCAGAGAATTGTTGATACAGCGCCTGACGAAGGATTAGTGATCCTACCATCACCACATGTAACTGTTTCTGTAATTTGTAACTCATTTTAAATCCTCTGTTGATGGCCTTTTTATATTTATGTTATGCAGGTTGGAGTTTTTAGAAGATGCAGAACCATTAAAGGAAATAAATTACAAGATATCGATCCACAGGGACCGTGGAATTACTTACTAGATTTAGCACAAAAAGGTGGGAGAGAAAATGAGCATGAGTTGTTGTGGGGGAGAAGGGAGCACTCTAGAGTACTTAATCCTAAATTCGGAGAAAGGAAACGACTGTGACAATGGATGTGAAGCGATCCTAGGACTTCGGACTCCTCAGAGTATTGATTGATTGACTTGGATCCTCTACCTTTCCTCAATAATTGTACAATTGTAGGGACGCTAACCAATATATCCAATTAGACCTCGTCAGGTATCCTCGGAATAAATCATTGGTGTTCTTACGTCATCATTGTTAGATCAAGGTGATTCTAGATAGCCCGGTTCAAGGCTTTCCTGTGTCACTCAGGCGCCCCGGAATGCTACTAAAATCCTATCCCCTGTCACAGGATATCTTTTTTACGGACCTCTCTCCAACAATGAATAACCGCTAACTATCCCTCATAGAAACTAATTATGATTTAAGAAACCCCTCGGAAACTCGCCCGGTTCAAGGCTTTCTTCCTGTCACGAAGCGCCCCGGTGTACGGCCTAATGATTCCTCAAATCACAATTAATCTCTACCCTCATAGATTCATACACAAGCATTTCATCATTCACAACACAAGCATAAATCCACAAGGCAATAGACAATCAAATCATAGGAAACGGTAGATTAACAAATCCAAGTTACAATCATCCAAATACACCTGATTTATCCTACATCCTAGAATCTAGGGAACTACTCCATGACGGAGAGAGCACAATACAAAGAAGAATAAAGAGAATACATCCTATTTCAAAGAATACACAAGAAATGCAGTAAAATAGGACTTATCAATGGTTTTCTTCTTCCTCGGACTGTGAACTCTTCGTAGATGAGATGAAGATGGGATGGAGCAGCCGGATCGGTGGATGGATCGTCGAATCTCGCTCCGGAATAGGCTTCGGTGGCTCAAGAATAGCTCCGGTGGCTCTCCAAAGGTCTCCCCCCTTTGCTAGGGTCCCAAAAATATCTATTTATAGCTGCAGCCCGAGGTCAGACACGCCCCCGTCCACACGGCCGTGCCTGGGAGGCACGGCCAGAAGCAGTGAAGGCTCTGTTCAGGGGCACGGCCGTGCCTTTTAGGCACGGCCAGAAGCAGTGGTGTCTCTGTTGAAAGGCACGGCCGTGCCTCTGAGGCACGGCCAAAGCCTGTTTCTTCAGGTTTTGCAGGGCACGGCCGTGCCTGGGAGGCACGGCCAACAGCAGGGACTCCTCTGATGAGAAACACGGCCGTGCCTTGTGGGCACGGCCAACAGCAGTGGTCTTCTTTTGATGGAGGGCACGGCCGTGCCTGTGAGGCACGGCCAAGCCTTGGCTCTCTTCTGTTCTGAAGCACGGCCGTGTCTGGTAGACACGGCCCTGTCTGCTGCTGAAGGGGGATGATGGCACGGCCGTGCCTGTGAGGCACGACCAGGGCTTGTTGATGATCTGCTTGTAGACACGCCCGTGCCTTGTGAAGCACGGCCAGGAAACTGATTAGACACGGCCGTGCCTGTGAGGCACGGCCCTGTCTTGCCTTGTATTCAATAGTTGTTCCGATTTGCCCGATTTTGCTCCATCTTCCATCCTGAAACAAGTAAAAACAAGAGCAGATCTCCGAACTAGGAAATGTAAGATATATGCCTAAATGCACGGATAAGGGATGCAATGCACACAAGATATAACAATAAAATCAGAAAGATGTGCAAATAAAGTGTAAATACGAATATAAACCCTATGCACATCATGTTGGGAATCCTATGCGATAAAATAAAAATTTCACAACGAAAATTAGGATCCCTTCGAGCGATCCATGCGAAAAATTCATACAAGTTAACTCTACAAAATCCTATCTAATAGAATTTACCTTTGATGTGTGTCCTTCGCTTATCCCGCTTGTCCAAAGGGTGTCGGATCTCTAGCACGTTCAAGTGTCCGTGCCTCTATGCGTATCCACACTAACACTCTTTCACCTTTTGGAGAAGACTTAGGTTGTGCTAGCAACCTCTATGGGAGTGGTCGGCCAAGCAAGAAGAGGAAGGCAAGAAGAAGAAAACAACACTTGTGAATTTGTGGAAGAGGCATTCTTTTATACTCATGCCATGAATACCAAAGGTTTTTAGGCTTTTGGTATTCTTTTATCAATGCATGATTAATCCTATTAATCAAGCATGATAACTCTCCATGCATGTAACCTCCTCCTCTTCATTGCATGATTAATCCACATTAATCATGCATGATGAATCAAAATCTAATTTGATTCAATTTGAGTCTAACTCAAATTCAACTCATGCATGATAACTTCCATGCATGTAACTTCCTCTTCTTTATTGCATGATTAATCCACATTAATCATGCATGATGAATCAAAATCTAATTTGATTCAATTTGAGTCTAACTCAAATTCAACCAACTTGAGTCTAACTCAAGTGTAGGTCATCTAATGAGCTTAATTGTTCCTTTAATCAAACTAAAATAAACTCATTTCCAAATAGAGTGTTATTTGTGTGTGACCCAATAGATTCTTGTAACGTTGGCAATGTCTCCAAAACATATTTTAGAAACATAAGCAATGAGCGACATCTAGCAATGCATCATTGCTACCCAAGTGACAAGAATGTCGAGATCCGACATAACCTCTGTGATTATGATAATGTATGACCATGTCCTTCTATCCTCGATATCTAGATTGATCAATGAGGTATAGACCGTATCATCCTCTTATCAATCTTTATGTTTCTTGATCCCCAAGTAGACTCACTCAAGCAAATGAGCTCAATATCTCATATTGACTCATTTGAGCATTGTCATGCATTTCATAGTCCTACTTTATCAAGAGGCTGAAAGATATCACTCCCGTTATATAGGAGGGATATATCCCATTTACATCACTCACATCCCTCTACATAATTTGTTACATACCCAGTGATCACCTTTATAGTCCACCTTGTTACGGGTGACGTTTGACGATACCAAAGTACATAACTCCTTATGTAGGGAACCATAATGACTTTAGGACTAAGGACTATTTATATCAATAGTCATATGAGAAACTTTATGACACTCATATAACGATTTATGAAACTTTCTCATGACGGATCAATTCAGTATACATTCTCTAATGTATACCCATGTGTCAACTCGATATCTCATATCCATGACTTGTGAGATTAAGTCATCAAGCTGACCCACATGCTAGTCTCAACACATTAACATCATCCTCGAATATTAATATTTGACTAGGAATAATTAAGAGTAGTGTTCTCTATATCATCTCACTATCGATTCAAACAATAGATATGATATAGATTAGAACTAGATACCCAAGGACATAATTATACTAAGTTATTTAGCACAAATACAAAGTAAGTATAATAATAAAAAAGCTTACCTTTATTAATAATAGAATATGATACAAAAAGTCTCTAGTCAATCATCATATAATTAGTTGTAGGACTATTACTAACAGTATTCAGGGAAATTGCATTGTTACAGTGGAGATGTTGCCAAAATTTTTCGGACAACCATCTCCCGAGATGTGACAAGGACTTTATAGTTCTAGAACAATTTGCAAAGAGATTTGCAATTGATCAATTTATTTAATGATCGTAGTTCATAATTTGGAAAAATTATTTTTGACACATCATTTGGATAGTCTACATGTTAATTGTAATTACATTACAATGATTTGCTATTTTATATTTTAGTTGCAATTTTATTAATTGAACTCATCTATTATTTTAGATTATAGTTAAGACCATAGTAGATGAATGATGTAACTCCGCAAGTATACGGAATGTCGTCAAGTAATAAAAGATATCGAACCACAGAGATCGAGGAATCCATCACTAAACAATCACAAGAAGAGTGGAGAGATCATGTAATTGGGTTGAGATTGGGGAAAGTGAGAGTGTAGTTGAGTACCTAAACCTCAATCGAAGTAAAATCAACTAGTGACAGGATTTGGAAAAACGATCCTAGAACTTCAGATTCCTTGAGATTATATTTGATTGACTATGGACTCCTTACCATTCCTCAATATTCATACATTTGCAGAGACTCTAACCAAAATATCCAATTAGACCTCGTCAGGTTTCCTCGGAATAAATCACTAATCCTCTAACGTTACGATTGTTAGTTTGAGATAACCCCAGATAGCCTGGTTATAGCTCTCCCACTGTCACCTGGTACTTGATAACTGGCTATTTGACTGGGTAAATTAGGGTTAGATTGGATCGGTTTGATTGCATTTCACATCATAAATAAGGTTTATTGGGCTAATTCTTAATATTGCATGAATTTTTAAGCTTTATTGTATTTTTCATTAATTTATGACATTTATGGAGATTAATTGGTTACATTTTATTTTGTAGGAAATTCAATTGCAAGAAAAATCAATTTGGTTCGAGTTTGGGTTCAAATCAGATTTAATTTGGTTTGATCAGGATCAATATCAGTTGGTTTAAGTTTTTGGTTCAACTTGAGTTCGGTTCACTTGGTTCAAGCTTGCGTTTCAATCGATTAAGATTATGGTTTAAGCTATTGGTTCTACCTTGGTTCAATTAGCCCAACACAGTTGGTTCAGCTCAATCCCAATTCAAGATTCAACCCAATCAAGTTCTCAAGTAAAGCCCGGTTCAATTGAAATTAATCCGGCTCAATTGGATAATTGGAGCCCGGTTCAGGTTTAAGCCAAAACCCAATCAAGCTGCGGCCCAACATCACAGCCCAGCCCAATTCAAATCAATTCCTCCGATTCAGTTCAATCAAATCGCCGGTTTAGCTGTTTCAAGCGCATAGGTTAAAGCCTTCGCCAGTTCACAACGCCAAAGGGGGGCTCGCAGCTAGGTTAGACTTCTCCTCTCGCGATTTCTTCTCCGCACTTCATCTCTTCTCCATCATCGAGCCCCGCCGTCGCCGTTCCGCCGCCCCTCAGAGTCCCTTCTCCACTTCTCCGATAAGCTCTGAACGGTGCCGTCCACTCTGATAATCGACGAAGACCACATTCCCCACCTCAGCCATTCCCTGTCGTTCGAGATCGTCGTTGTGAGCGGTTGTTCCAGCAGTGGTCACCAGCGACAGCCACTTCACCCGCATCCACAAAAGTGAGAAGGTAGCCGGGCCTGTCTGCGGTTGTAGCAGGGTTGAACCCCGGTCCCTGTCTGCGATTGTAGCAAGGCGCCTTCAATCTTCTTCCTTCCTTCACAGTCGCCGAAAAAAGGTAAGTAGGGTTTATTTTCTTGGTTTACTAACTTGTCTGTGGTTGTAGCAGGGAGGTGGACCATGGAGGACGATCCTGGAGCTTTCCCTTTCTCTGATCCTGTCTCGCCGTTAGGCCAGCGGTGAGATCCACCCTCGTTGACACAGATCCCCTTTATTGTTCGCTGGTTCCATTCTGTGGTTGATTTTGGGAAGTTATCATCCCTAAACCTAGCTGATCTTGATTCACCACTAACCCTAGTTCTAACATATTTCATCTGCTGTTTTCTTTTGCTGTTTGCTATCTGATCATTCAAAACCCCCATGATTTATTCTCCTTTGTGTGCCTAAGTTATGTTGAATAAGAGGTTCTTGCTATGGATCTCGGTTTGTGCCAAACTATACTCTCTTTGTGGTTGTCTCTGTTGAGGCAATTTTGCCCCAAGCGATTTGGATTTTAATATTTGGCTAAATCAGGTTAAGTTAGGCAATGCTTGTTGATCTAACATGTGTGACTTGAGTTCACAGGAAAGTCCAGAAATGAAGTCTTGACATTTGGTGAAGTCCCGGAGGCGCGACCTCTTGGCAAAGGTGAAGTCCCGAAGGTGAGGCCTCTTGGCAAGAGAAGTCTTAGCACAACAAAGTCGTGGGAAACGTCTCAAGCGAGTGCAAGGAAGTGCACGAGGCTTATGGAAGGCGTTTGAAGACTTGTGTCAAGGCTAAGGGATGAAGAAGAAGCTGAAAAAGTGAGTTTTCAGCTTAGGCAGTCGACTGGTCCTGCCAGCAGTCGATTGGGGTTGATCTGAAGAACACACAGCCAAGAACAGAAAGATTAGTCGAGTGGACAGTCGACTGGCCTTGGATCAGTCGATTGGTAGACTACCGTTGAGCAACAGCTAGCAAATTAAATGCATATTTAATTGTCGTTGAAGCCCATCAGTCGACTGGCCCTAGAAGTAGTCGACTGGTGCACTGAAATTTATAAAAAGAGTGGTCAACGTCGTAGAGCAAAAAACTCAGATTCTTTCATCTTCATTACTGCTCTCTTACACTGTAAAAGCTCTTCTCTTCCTCTCATACTTCACTACAAATCTTGTACGAGGAAGACGTCTTGTTGTGAAGGTTTCTCCGCCTTCGAAGTGTGATTCGAGAAGGAGATTATTTTCATAGTGGAATCGTCGGCTGCGTGTGTGGATCCTTGGATTAGTCACCTCGTTGAGGTGGATACCAAGTAAATCGAACCGGGTTAGCGTTTGTTTCTTTGTGCTCTATCATTATCTCTTTGCTTCCGCTAACAAACTCGCAGAGAAAAATCGAAAGACGCTATTCACCCCCCTCTAGCGAACGCCTCGATCCCAACAAGTGGTATCAGAGCCTGGTCCCTTTCGTGCGAAGTAACATTCAACCGAAAGAATTCAATGGCATTTCAAGAGGGATACAGCACCGCGCGGCCACCCTACTTCGATGGCAACGACTTCGCATATTGGAGAGGTAGGATGGAGTATTATCTAATGAATGATATTGATGTGCATAGGGTTTATATTCGTATTTACACTTTATTTGCACATCTTTATGATTCTATTGTTAAATCTTGTGTGCATTGCATCCCTAATCCGTGCATTTAGGCATATATCTTACATTTCCTAGTTCGGAGATCTGCTCTTGTTTTTACTTGTTTCAGGATGGAATTTGGAGCAAAATCGGGCAAAATCGGAGTTACCATTGAAGACAAGGCAAGACAGGGCCGTGCCTCACAGGCACGGCCGTGTCTAATCAGCTTCTGGCCGTGCTTCACAAGGCACGGGCGTGTGCACAAGCAGAACATCAACAAGCCTTGGCCGTGCCTCACTGGCACGGCCGTGCCAACTTCCCCCATCAGCAGCAGACGAGGCCGTGTCTACCAGACACGGCCGTGCTTCAAAACAGAAGACAGCCGAGGCGTGGCCGTGCCTCATAGGCACGGCCGTGTTTCCAATCAGAGAAGACACTGCTGTTGGCCGTGCCCACAAGGCACGGCCGTGTTTCAACACAGAGGAGTCCCTGCAGCTGGCCGTGCCTCACAGGCACGGCCGTGTCCAGCAAAATGAGAAGAGACAGGCTTTGGCCGTGCCTCAAAGGCACGGCCGTGCCTTCAAACAGAGACAAAGCCCTTCTGGCCGTGCCTCAGAGGCACGGCCGTGCCCCTGGACAGAACCGTGACTGCAGTTGGCCGTGCCTCACAGGCACGGCCGTGCTTCCTCCAGTGAATGTGTCCACATTGGGCCGTGCCTCCCAGGCACGGCCGTGTGGACGGAGGCGTGCCTGACTCGGGGACTGCCTATAAATAGGTCCTTTAGAGACCTAAGAAAGGGGGGAGACCTTGGAGAGCCACCGGAGCTGTTCTTGAGCCACCGACGCCTGTTTCGGAGCGAGATTCGACGATCCATCCACCGATCCGGCTGCTCCATTCCATCTACATCTCATCTACGTGGAGATTTCAGTCCGAGGAAGAACGATAAGTCCTATTTCCTGCTTTTTTCACCGTTGTATCTTTGGATTAGGATGAACTCTTTCTATACCTTGTATTGTAACCTCCACGATATGGAGTAGTTCCCTAGATTCTAGGATGTAGGATAAATCAGTTGTATTGGATGATTGTAACTTGGATTTGTTAATCTACCGTTTTCTATGATTTAATTGTCTATTGCCTTGTGGATTTGTGCTTGTGTTGTGAATGATGAAATGCTTGTGTATGAATCTATGAGGGTAGGGATTAATTGTGAATTGAGGAATCATTAGGCCGTACACCGGGGCGCTTCGTGACAGGAAGAAAGCCTTGAACCGGGCGAGTTTCCGAGGGGTTTCTTAATTCATAGTTAGTTTCTATGAGGGATAGTTAGCGGTCATTCATTGTTGGAGAGAGGTCCGTAAAAAGATATCCTGTGACAGGGGATAGGGTTCTATTAGTATTCCGGGGCGCCTGAGTGACACAGGAAAGCCTTGAACCGGGCTTCTAGAACCATCTCAAACCGACAATGATGACGTAAGAACACCAATGCTTTATTCCGAGGATACCTGACGAGGTCGAATTGGATATATTGGTTAGCATCCCTACAATTGAACAATTATTGAGGAAAGGTAGAGGATCCAAGTCAATCAATCAATACTCTGAGGAGTCCGAAGTCCTAGGATCGTTTCTCACCCATTGTCACAGTCGTTTCCTTTCTCCGGATTTAGGATAAAGTACTCTAGAATACTCCCTTCTCCCCCACAACTACTCATGCTCAGTTTTCTCTCCACCTTTTTGTGCTAAATCTAGTAAGTAATTCCACGGTCCCTGTGGATCGATATTTTTATTACTTGACGACAACCCGTATACTTGCGGGGAGCCCATGAGGACAAATGAAAATGTGAGTCAAATGCACGGACGGTTGAAGGAGATCGTAAATGGTCTCCATATCATTGGTGAAAAGATTGAAAGTCGAGATCTAGTGAGGTATGTGTTACAAGTTTTCCCCCGAACTACTCTATGGGCATCAATGGTGGATGCTTATAAAGTATCAAGGGATTTATCTACGGTAAAATTAGATGAATTATTTTATGAGTTTGAACTACATGAGCAAGCTAATGTGTCCACAAAAGAGAAAGGTATTTTCATCGCCAAATTGGCGACGAACATTCTGTTCGTCGCCAATTTGGCGACAAACATGAGGTTCGTTGCCAATTTGGCGACGAAAATTATGTTCGTCGCCAAAATTCGACGACGAACATCCATATTCGTCGCCAATTCAGCGACGAACAGAATTTTCGTCGCCAATTTGGCGATGAACAACATGTTCGTCGCCAAAATTCGGCGACAATTGTCGGGGTGGTGTCTTTTTTGCAACGAATTAATATTTCATCGTCAATTTTATGACGAATTAATATTTCATCGCCGATAAATTTTACGACGAATTTATTTTTGCAATGAATTTTACGACGAATATATTTAGTTGCTAAATTGACAACTAATATTTTCTTCGTCGCCAATTTTGTTGCAGATTAGTGATAAAAATTAATTTCGTCCCAAAATTCGTTGCCAATTGGCGACGAAAATAATTCGTCCTAAAATTTCATCGCAAAATACCTATTTTT
>NC_133870.1:1199627-1208342 GCF_044706935.1 Curcuma longa | reverse complement strand
TCTTTTGCGAAAATAGTAAATAAATGTAGTGAAAAATTGATCGCTCTAGATATCCATGCGAATACAGTATACATGTTTGATCGAGTTGTCACCTTTGTTGCATGAACAAAATAATCATGGCAGCAATTTTGATTCAGCAAATCTCAATACGATCAGAATGGTCATGCCTCTTCGATATCTATATAAACACATCCTTCGTTTGTCGCACGAACTCAGCCTTTGGAGAAGAACCACCTTCGTTATGCTAGCAACTTGGATGGTTCGGCCAAGAGGAGAAGAAGACTAGAAGTGATCCAATGAAAATGCATTGCAAAAATAACTTTTGTACTCATCCAATGATTACAAAAGAATTTTATCTTTTTCTCTCGTTTTAATTAATACTCTATTAATCTCTATTAATGGACATTAATCCTCTTTAGTAGTTGAGTCTAATCCAATGAGTCTAATTCAGATTTGATATAATTCAATAATCCAACAGTTGGATTCATGTGAGTCTAACTTAATGAGTCTAATTCGGATTAGACTTAACTCTATAATTTTAAAGTCCATCATATTTTAGTCAAACTAAAATAAATCCATCTCTAAATCAACATGTTCTTTGTGTGTGATATAATAGATTCTCGTAACGTTGACAATGTCTCTAAAATAATATTTTAAATACATAAGCAATGAGTGACATCTAGTAATGCATCATTACTACCCAAGTGATGATAATGTTGAGATCCGACCAAACCTTTCTGTGTCTATTATCTTGTATAACTTGGTCCTTTTATCCTTGATATCTCAATTGATTCATGAGGCATAGACTGTGTCATCGTCTTATTAATCTTTCTATTTCTTGTTTTCCAAATACTCACTTAACCAAATGAGCTCAATATCTAATATTAACTTATTTGAGCATGGTCATGCATTTTAATAGTCCTACTTAATTAAGGGTCCACAAATATCACTTCCATCATATGGAAGGGATAAATCCCATCTACATCCCTCCACATAATTTATTGCATACTCAGTGATCGACTGTATAGTCTACCTTATTACTTATGATGCTTATCGATACTAAAGTACACAACTCCTTATGTAGGAAATCGTAGTGACTTCAGGTCTAAGGACTATTTATACTAATAGTTACTATGATAATGTTTATGACACTCATATAACGATCTATGAAACATTCTCATGGCGGGTTAATTCAGTACATATTCTCTAATATATATCTATGTGTCAACATGATATCTTATATCTATGACTTATGAGATTAAGTCATCAGTTGACCTACATGCTAGTCTTAACGCATTAATATTGTCTTTGTATCTTAAAGTTTGACTAGAAATAGTTAAGAGTAGTGTTCTATATATATTTATAGTCTCCCACTATCAATTCAACTAATTGATATATTGTAGACTAGAACCTAATACTCTAGGACATTATTATACTTATTTATCTAGCAAAGATCTGAAGTTAATATAATAATTATAAACTTTGTCTTTTATTAATGAAATATGATATAAAAGCTTCCTTGTCAATCATCTTATAATTGACTCTAAGAGCTAACACTAACATGTTTAACCCATAAAGTTTAACATGTTGAGCTCAACTAAGGAGTTATATGATGTATAAAGGATCAAGTATAACCCAAGTGAGAGATTGTAGGATTAAGTCCACATGGGTTGGCTAAAGTCCACATGGATGGACTTGAATCTCCATAAGATAGGCTTACACTTAATTAACACACACACAAAACTAATTACCATTAAGGAAATTAAATCTCAATTAAGTGATTTAATGCTTGTGGCATTAAAGGGGATTTAGATATTGGATATGGATTCAATGTGTAGATCTAATAATTCGATTTGTTAATATTAATGAGTTGTTAACGAGTTATGGGATCTAGGGTCGATGACACCTGTAGGATGGACCAAGTATAAAAGGGAGAGGTCAAACTCCAAGTATAAAAGGGAGAGGTCAAACTTTATTTATACATCTTGATGAATGTTTGCCCTTTCTTCTTCCCCCTCTCTTCCCTATTGAGGACTCTTGATTGTTGCTCATTTCTGTAGAAGGTCATTCCACGTTTGCAGAAATTCTGACGGCAAATAAGGATACAATGACTCTAGCTTTGGATTCAGATCATCATTCGGTCTATTGTTGTATCAATTTTAATTTTGTAACCTTATTAAAGATGATAAACTTGATCCTATTTAGATGTATCATTGATTTAGTTCCTACGTATCATATTGTTATTCCTTTCTATGTCATCATACATGCTGAGATTTGTTAATTTCACTCTTATATTCTGTTTATCCATTAATTTGTTATAATTTTCTTAATTTCATTTCAAGATGACATAATTTCCCAGCAGATAAATGATTTTAGTTAATTTAGAGGGCATTCATAGTTTTTCATAATTAGGTGGGTCATCTTTAATTAGAAAAAGAAACGAAGTATGATGCACTAGCGACAATAATAATAATTAAAAAGTTAAACATGATTTAAGAATTTTGCTAAAGACCTTTGAGTTGACGCGTAAACATTATATTCGCCAGACGTTATATATAAAAATCGTGTTGAAACTTTGTATTTTTGCAAATTTTTCTTCCCACGGTTGCCCTACAAGACAACGAGCGTGCTTTGGGACCCACTTACCTTTTCATTTGATCAAAGTCAAAGTCTTCGGTCAACAACGTGTAGCAGCGTACACTCCGTTTCCAATTTGAATAAGTGTTGCTTGAGTTGACTAACTTGTAACGCCCCTCTTGTTGGGTGCTACTGTACATCAGCTGTAATTGTTTGAGACTTTGCGCTGTAATTGTTTGAGTCTTTGCACGATCTTGTCGTCATTGGAAAAGCAAAAGTTTGTGTTTAAAAAGTTAAGAGGAAACGGGAAAAAATGTGCCCTTGAAAGGTTTTCCATTTAACTCTTTATGGTGGGAACAAATAAACAATTCCTCTTGAACTGATTGATTGCATAAGCTTATGTAATAGGAAAATGACTTCCATGGGCATTTTTCAAAAGGGGCATCTGGCTTTCATAATATTTTAAAAGACTATCATATTTTTATATTTTTTTTTAAAGTACATTTCTTTCCCTAAAATATTTTTTATAAATTTTTTTTTCCCTGGATGAGAAACTCTACTAAGCCACTTAGTCTTGACCACTCAACCTGACCACGTGGTGCACCTGGTTGCTCTGTTAAGCGGGGCACATGACTTGGCCACTCGACTAGAGTTGTTAGGAGGTCGTAAGGTCAGGCTCTGTGAGGCCAGCAACTACGAAGTAAGATGAGGCCAAGTCTTGCAGTCAAGAAACTAGGCCTTTGTAGTCGCAAGGTTAGGCATGGCCAAGTCAAGCTAGTAGGGCAGCCGAGTGGGTAAGGCTATCACATGACTAAGCCAAGTGACTACAGGCAGGTGAGCGGCTACCGCTGCATGGCCAAGCAGCTAGGCTTAACAACAGAAGAATTTTTTATTAAGGAAAAGCGCATTTTGAAAAGTATGATTTTTGGAAAAACATTTTAAAATCCATGCGTCCTTTGAAAAAATATCGGCCTCCCATTAAAAGATTATGGTAGCTGTGAATTAAAACCGTTGATTTTTTTTTTTTGTTTTAAAGCGCATTCCCATAATTTGTTAACAAAAAGATGATGGATCTGCTTGACTTCGTCTGAGAGAATATAAATAGTCAAACTAAGACGCTGGAGATATAAAAACGGAAATGAGCAAGTTGATTGTTTTGTTGACCAGTTGCTTAATTTGTTAGGAATTGCATTTCCCACCCCTCTTGTAACATATCAGAGCTAGTAGACAAACGGAGTATGGACTTCGTTTCTTGGGAATATAATGGACGACGGAAGATAAAGATAAGGCAGGCCCTTTGAAGAATCTGCGTGCCATAGTAAGTTTCCAGTGAATTGCCTTGATTGTGATTTTGTTGACTCATTTGGTAAGTCAGGAAATGCAAGGACAAAATGTTATAGATTTCAGTGTCTCAAACATTGGGAATTTGGCAGCGGATAGATATCTAGAACGAGTTAGTACAAAAGCATAGGACCATGCAGTATTGTTTACGGTTGAAACTGTGTTTTCTGTGTGTTTGTTGAGATAGCTAGATCTGATCAAGAATCAGAATCCACGATTTGATTATTTAAAATCGTTCATTTGATGATTCAAAAAATCTTGATATTTAATCTTAATCTTTAAAATTGTTACGATTTAGAATCATCGATTACCATTTATGACGCTTAAAGAATATTAATTATATTTTATTTTTTAAAAAAATTGTATACATTTATAATTATAAAAAATTTAAAAAATTAAAAAATATGAACTTATTTAACACGTAAGGCACGGAATTAAGTAGTTTGTTAGTTCTTTATATATCCGAATCTTCCATTTATTTATTGTAAATTACATACATTTTATTTTATTTTCAAATTTCGTGTCATTTTATCTTGCATTTGATATTTTCTATTTAATATTAATGAGACATATATATTGCATAAGTTTTACCATTTGATTAATTTTAAATGTTTGATAATAGTCTCTAGTATGGGTAAAAAGATACAGATTGAAATAAATAATTCTTGTGGTTGATATGAGCTTAGATTTTTTGTCTAAAATAAGTATGTCCATTTAATACCGAATCCCCTAACTAAAGAAGTATAGGGTAACTCAAGTCGTCTCCCAATGATTGTAGTCGGTGTACGATAATTCTAGGGGTTATTAGACAATTGAGGATTTGGATTTTTGATTGGATGGGGGGAGGGGGTTGTATTAAATTCTGAATCTAGATAATAAAAAAAACACTAAGCATTGTAAACAGAATTGCTAATACAAAAGTACTAAGAACAAATTGCATTAACAAAGTAGCTAAATGCATCAACAAACAATCAAGAGGAAACTAATGACAATTAACATTCTATAAGAAGAAATTTAACATGCAAAATCAAATCTATGCTGTGAGTGAATCTCCCTATGTCCCTGACCGGAGGTGGATGCGAAGCGAAACGCAATGGACGATGCTGTGAAGGAAAAAATCCCCAACTTCGATGCAATCCCCGTAGATGATGCGGCGGGTGGAGAAGGGAATCTCCAACTCTTTGGTGGATAGAAGATGGCTGGTTGAATAAAGGAATCCCCTTGACTTTCTTCTGATGGTGGTGATGAATGGAGAGGGATGATGTTGGTGAGGGTGAGGGTGGCGGCCGCTCCTAGCTCAGATCCGAAAGGGAGGATGAATCCTACAAGCGATGCCAAGCTCTTTTCTCCCCCAAGCGGCCCAAGCTGCCCACATAGTCCTCTAGAACTTGGCTCAATTTCATGGCCCTTTAGGTATCCTACAAAGACACATTAAGAATGTTAGTTTTAACTCAAAAATCTGTAGGAATAATCAATATAGTCTAAAATAAGTTTCTACTCGTAAAATGTGTTAATACTCAATAGTTACACAACGAGATGATTAAAACATCAAGTATTAAGGCCAAAATAAACTATAAAAACGAATATTATCAATTCCTTCACACTTATTCTTGCGCGTCCCGGGCAAAGAAAGAAAAACAAACATCTCCCTAAGTAACTCATATTAATGCTTCAAAGAAAGTAAAAGGTAGTTACTTAGAACTATCAAGTTTTCATAGATCAAGGTACAAGGAGATCCAATTCATATACAAGTCAACAAACATGGTGATTTTAAGCACATAATTAAACTAAACTTGATGTAATCCTCACAAGGTAGGTATATGGTGATGCTCTCACTCTCAATAGTATGTATGTAAATGGAATTCTCACTCAATGCAACTCATGATGTTTCACTACCATATACTTTCTTGTCTCATAATCTCCTCCACTATAAACACAAGTGTCCATGACTCCAAAGACTTATCAAAATCACAATGAAACACAAGAAAGACATATAAAGAGATGACATGAATGTGGAAAAAGAAGACATAAAATAATAAATTGTTATGATGTTAAACATGCCCATAAACAGTACTTATAAGAAATCCACTTCCTTCTTCCTACAAGAAAAATTGAACTCTCATCCTCCCTTAGATGTGCATCAAAACCTACTACTCATCATCACACTCCACTACTAGAAAAAAATTACACAACATATCAATTTTTTTTCTATTTTTTCTTTATTTTCTTCAACAATAATTTTTTTCAATGAACTTTATTTTTTCCATTTTTTTCTTTTTTTTTTCTGATTTTTCTTTCTATTTTCCTTTTTTCAACCTATCTAAAGAAAATAAAAACCTATCTAAAAATATAATAAAATAAAAATAAAAACCAACCATGATATAATGTGTTATCAACAAGTCTCTCAACAACACCCATCAAATCTTTCTAAACAAAAAAAAAGTGGCATCAAAGAAAATAAAACATGGTTCAACCATGATGATCAAGCACGGCTCACTCATGCTATAGATTATATCTAGTCTCATTTTTTCAACCACATCTCCTTTTTTTTTCAACCACATCTCCTCTCCCACACTTAAATTTTGACTGTCTCTGTAATAAATTCAACAAGATAACAGTAAATTATTTTAATCAAGGTATACCAAAGAAGGTCACATAGAGTATGGGAAAAAGAAATGAAACTATCAATGAGGTAAAAGAACAAGACATTTACACAAAGAGAATTACAAAAGTGTAGATAAGATAGTCTTTATCATCACATAACTTATGATATTGTGGTCTTAAAAAGAAGCATAGCAAGTTCTAGAGTTCCACAACATGAGTTCATATCACACAACAAGGAGAAAATGACTAAATCCTCACTAGCTATATAAAATCATCAAGTAAGTCAATCAATTAGGATCCATCACCAAACTAATGACCATATGAATGTAAAGTATCTAAGCATGTCATAGAATCCAAAACTTGATAATCGAACTTAACTAACTTTCACATCTCCTAAAGAATGGTACGAACACTTAAGGAAATGGAACCACAATTCCTAACACTATATAAATGAAAAACCAAGTATGCTACTTGAAAAGCCCTTTTCTAGGTGTCACGAGAGGGCTTCAAATTGAAATTTATAGATTTTATCGAAAACCCACAATTAATTCAAACAAATGAAGTATAGGGGCCTCGAGTCGTGTTTTTCCAAGGACTAGTAGACAATCGCTTAATTTGAGCTTATCGTGTCGTGTTTTTGGGGTTTTCTATGAAAATGGGGGTTGTGATATTTTTCGAATGAAATGAAACTGAAAATCAACAACTAAATGCAAAATGCAAAAATTAAACCTATTCTTATTAAGCAAGAATCCTAGAATTGCAAAATCCTAACTTATAACCGAGGAAGAAACAACTTTAACTGTATGAACTAAATCTAACTATTCCAATGTAATAAACTTCAAAAGCATTAATTCCTACAACTAATCAACCAACCAAGACTAATAAACCTTGGCACGGAACAGTAAATCTAGGAATGGCACGGGACAGCTTCGGTTCATCAGAATTCAGTATAGGAATTGGTTGGTTAAACAGAACTAATCAAACTCTAAAACACTCTAAACTCAAACACAAGCTGAACATTATCCTAATGCCAGAATTCACAAAGTCACAGCAACATTCAGAATTCAAAACGAAGCTATCAGAAACTGGGAAATGCAGAAAAACTGTAAAACTCATCCTCTTCTCCTCTTTTCCTTCGATTCTCCTCATCCCGGCGTCACTCGAGCTGCTGAATCCACATGTGGGTTCAATAATCCTCAAGAAGCTTCAATTTCGGTCTCTGGTATGGTTTCCCTGCAATCCAAACGCTGCTCGGCTCGAAGAAACCCTCTCCGAACAGAAACAGAGCATCGGCGCAGGCTATGAGTTGGCAAAACTGGATTCCGAGCTCCTCCCTTTGCTCCGATTGGCTTCCTGATGCCTTAAGATTGCTCGCCGTACCTAGGAGAACCCCTCCAATGGAACTCGGCGCCTGATTTTGCAGTCGATGGCCGGAGCACGAAGAAACCGGGATTGGCGCCGCCGGAAGAACCCCCGCCGACGAGCCTCCTCCAGCTGCCGGATTTCACCCAAAGAACCTGATTCGAACTCCTCTTGGATCAAGGATGGCGATGGAATTGAATTGGGAGGATAAGGGCGCGCCGTCTGGTACGTCGTCGAGCAGAGCCTTCTTCTCGCGGGGACGATGAACAGTAGCGACGGCACTGTTCATCGATTAAGCTATGGTTTTTATACTCCAATTAATTGCTTAATCACAGCCGTCCGATCTTGATCTGATGGTCTGTGCTTGATCTAGGCTTTAGGGCAGCTTAGGGTTTGTGAAAAATTGTGAAATTTTGATCAGGCTCGATCCGAGTCGTGTCCTCCATGTTGGCTTGATCGATTTGACAACTTTGACTCGATTTGACCCCGATTGAGCTCGAGTTTGGTCCGGTTCAAGCCCTAAAATCAATTAAAACCAAATTAATGCCAAAATTCACCATTAAATCACAAAAATTATAATCAAGCCTCAGATTATGCAATATATGACAATTAAGATCAAATCAATTCATTTTATAATTTATTTTCATGTAAAAGTCCAAAATTGAATCGATTAAAAATGCATAAAACCCTAACTCATCAAATTCCCCCACACTTACCCTTGAGCGTCCCGCTCATGTCAACAAAATAAACTAGGATTGTACCCCCCTAGATCATCCTCAATCATGATTAGAAACAATTAAAAGAAAATTATCTAAGCTTGTAAAGTCTCAA
>NC_133870.1:1182989-1199527 GCF_044706935.1 Curcuma longa | reverse complement strand
CCTATCAAATTGAAGATAATTTTGAGATCTACAATTTTTATTCAAGGTGGAATCCATAAAAGCCAAGTTTAAAGGCCCGAAAATATTATTTTGGTGGGACATCGACAATTTAGAAAGACATAACATATTTGATTGGCTTTGGAAACTATAAAATAACCCATTAGTCTATTGTTTGTATCATCGGGGATTTGGGGGGGATCTCTCCTTCCCTAGGAGACAAAGTAGGTGTTTTCCCATGACAAACTCTTCTCTCTTTTTTTGATTTGAGTTATAGGATATCTTCTTCTATGTCTTTCGATCATAACTGCATCTCCATAGAGTAGTTTTTAGATTCTAGAATAAAAGAGTAGCTCGATATATTATTAACATTCATCTTTTATATCTATTATTTTTCTTACTATATGATGTATTTATCCATGATCCAATTTTATTGCTCATATATGATTTTGACATTAACCGTGCATCTTCATATTCCACAAAACTCAAGGAAGAACCGAAAGGTGAATCCAAATCTCCGACCCATAACGATTGAGACGTGAGGAGTTGTTCACGAAAGTAGTCTAAAATCATCGTGTTTGGGTAGGCATGCCGATATAATTCCAAAAGTTTATATTGGTATTTCGAGATAGACCACCTGTATGGGCATAAATATTGAGATAAAAAAGTAAATAATATTTAGGGTGTTAACAGTTGTTGTGACGAAACCGAAATACTAAAGTCACTTTCCAACATCGATTTTCTCCTAAGACTCCTCATGTTTTCTCTCGATTTGATTTCTTTCTTTTTTTGACTCTCGTAATTTTTTATTGTCTAGATAACCTACATGCATTTCTGATCAGTGCTTAATTTTACAGTCCCTATGGAGTCAATCTTTTATTACTTGATGACAACCATACACGTACGATTTTTGCGCATCACTAAGCAAAAGTGACAAGTCTTGTTAGGTCAAGGTTGACTTAAGTAAGGGAAAAGTTCAGACAAATTAAGGATGATAGGATATCCAATAATGGAAAACCCCTAGGAGAGTGAACTATAGGTAGTGAGAAATCTTGTAAAGTGAACTCCAAACAAAAAGAAAGTCTTGGCAGAGTAAGCTCTAAGTAAGTGAAAAAAGCGGTAGTTTAGACAGATCATATAATAGGCTTAATATAAATTGTATGAATTTTACTTTGTCTTGCAAGAAGTTGGAGTTGACAAAGACTTAGAGGATCTGAGAAGGTCCGAGCGATCGAAATAAGTTTGGGTGACCGAAATAGGTCTGGATGATCAAAATGACTAGGTGAGATCAAATCTGAGTGAGGTGGTCAACATATCAAGTTTGACCAAGCTCCAAGCGACTAGAGGTGGTCAATGCGAATTAAATTCGCTGAGTCATTAGATCCAAAGTCGAAGCAGATTAGATCGAGAGCTGAGTTAGTGAAGGTCCAGCCGCTTGGAAGGCTTCTAGGCACTTGGATAGATCCATGTTAGCAACTCGATGGAGTTCTATAAATAGAAGGTAGAGGAACGAGGTTCAAGATATCAAATCAACTAATATCATACTCATACTCTATGTCCTTAAAGTTCTGCTCGTATAATCCAAGAAGCACTAGGAAGATTGCTTATATAGAAAACGCGCCATCGGTCGACTGCTGGTTTTCCAGTCGACTGCTATCAGTCTACTGAGCCATTTGTAGTCGATTGATGCCCTTTATAAAAACTCACAGAAAGATCAGGCGAGTGAAGCAGTCGACTGCTCAATCGACTAATTTTTCTGTGCTATTTGGCGAATTGCATCAGTCGACTAAATTTTCTGTCTTAATCGACTGATGTCCTGAAATCAACCCTGTGCATATTCTGATGCAAACTTCAGAAATGCATAAGAAATTCCATAAAATTCAAAAAAATCTAAAATTTTACAGGCATGTTTGTTTTGACATTCTCTATTAGGGAAAAATATGAATTTATGAAAAATATTCTTGTTTCCATAGTTTGATACAAACTTTGAAGTTTGACACAAGTTTGTGCATTTTGTATCAATATTTGGATTTGATATGAATTCAATTCTGGTCTTTTGTCTCCCTATCATTAGATAATTGTGGAAATGGTGTGAAATTGTTTAAAATATTCAACTATGATTTATAAGCAAGATGTCCATTAATTAAACATTTGTCTTCCCCATAGTTGGTCTAAAATGATTGAAATGATACAATTTATACCACATCAAGATGCTAGAAAGTATTTGTGAGGTATGAGTATTATCCTAGCAGTTTGTGTAACCGCAGCCCATCACCTCTTCACTTGCCCATAACGCACGAACAACCGCCTTCTCCATCTCCTCGCCTTCCCACAACGCACAGTCTCTCCCTATTAAAGGGAGAGGAAGGCACTGAGGTGGAGGTGATGCGATCATCGTTGGTTGCGTCCAAGTCGAAGCATCAGAGAGAGGCAGCGCTGTGGTGGATCCGTTCCAGAGGCACTGCGCCGGAGAAAAGAGGAAGAACACCAGGGAGGATTTGGTTTGTGGCTTTGAGTAGCTTTCCTTCCCGTGATCGCTCCTTCGACGCAAGTTGTTCCAGGCTTCCAGCCGGATCTTTTTCACACTACAACAGGTAATCTACATTGGTATCAGAGCCGGTTGATTAAAGTTTAATACCTGTTGAATTTCTTCCCACGGAAGAAAATGCGATTTCTCTGTTCTGGCCGACCTCACAAGCGGCAGTTATGTGCTGCCTGTGAATTTTCTGTTCGCTACAAAAGACCCGCAGAATTTCACTGTTGCTGTCCGCAGCCGGTGAAGGATCCCTGAGTGGTTTCCGAGAGGCCGGCGGCTGGCGTCGGCAGCAAGACAACGAGCGTTGTCTTTTGTCTGTGGCACGGCTGGTGCCGGCGAGGCCGGCACACGCTGGCGCCGGCAGGGCGCCGGTGGAGCTAGCGCCGGCAGGGCTGGCGATGGCAAGGGGCTGACGCCGGAGGGGATGGCAGAGACGGGCAGTGTTATTCGGGCATAGATTTGGGAAAAGAAAAGATCGAACAGAGAGTAGATGGTTCGGCTGGGAGAAGAAAAAAAAAACAGAAGATGGAGGTCGGCGGCGGCAGAAACGAAGTTTTTTTTAGGGTTTTATTTTTTTTTTCCTTCGTTTATATATTTTTTTTAAAAAAAAAACCCAGAAAGTTAATTGGGCTGCAAGTGTTGTTTTGATGGAACAGTAATGTTAATTGGGCTTCGTGTTAGTAATGGGAAAGATGAAGCCTAATTAATTGAAATTCCATTAAAACAAATGGCATGATAAGGATTCGAACCAATGACCTTCAAAGTCATTACCACACGTGCTAACCACTAAACCAGCAATATAATATGAAATTAAATTAGTTTCAATTACATATTTTGAATTTGTGGATCTGATTATTAGATTTAATTAAATGAATCTGTTTCATTTGTTTATGTGGATCTAATTATTAGATTTAATTAAATGAATCTGTTTCATTTGTTTATGTAGATCTGATTAATTAGATTTAATTAAATGAATCTGTTTCATTTTATTTATATGATCTGATTAATTATATTAGATTAAAAAAAATGGATTTGTTTCATTTATCTATTAATCTGATTAATTAGATTAATTAATAATCTGATCAATATCTGATTAGTTGACATTATCAACTAGACTCATAATTGAGAAGTGTTTCATATATCTAATAATCTGATCAATGTCTGGGGTACTTGGAACTGATATTTTAAAGTTGACATTAATCAACTATAAAAGTATCTCATAAAATGAAGAAGTTTATTGTGTTAGCATGCTTATAAATTGAATTAAGCTGGTATATGTACTGGTTTGTCAGTTTTGTAGTAGACATTACATATGACTCGGAGGTTGAACAAACTGAGGGAAGCTATTAATTGTGGTTACACATAGAAATGTAGGATTTTTTGATTCTGGACAACTGTAGAATTTAAGCTTTGATTCGTTCATTGCCTGAAAACCTGCAAGTTGAAGCACATCAAATATGGGAGCGCTATGAGGGGCGCATATCATATACCCAGTTGTGCATGGAGTTGCTTCACTACGCGGATTGTGAAGAGAATCCAGAGGAAAATCCAAGAGAAGACTCTGGAGAGAACACTTCTGAGGGATATTTGAGTTTATCATAGGATTCTGTATCCTGGTATCATCCAAATAATATCCCAGTTGAAGATGTTTCTGTTCAGCCTAAAAGGATAAGCTATGTTTGGATTATCACTGCGCTAGTGTTTGTCCTAGTGGGAGTGATAGTTGCTTATCTAGTTTGTTAGAGTTGTTGTCTAGTTAATTATGAGTAAAAATGTTAAAGATAACATTTAAAGTAGAGTTATTGTTATTTGTTAACAAGGTACAACACGTTTTAATGATATGTTCATTTTATGTTGTTTGCTCTACATGATGCATGATATTTAATTAATGTATACTCTTTGATTAGTTCATTATGAGTATAATTAATTTGTAACGCCCGCCCTTACGTGGGCCTTGACGGACGCTACAGTTTATTCATTCATTCATTTAAACTTTTACCACATACGAAAACCACGAAACTTCGCAGCGGAAAAACATAAACATAACCGGGTTGTGGTTGCATATGTGGTAATTAAACATATAACATGCATCTAATGTTTAGCTATTAAGTTGATAAAACCTCTTAACCACATTAAACAACATAAAGCTAGTTCACACATTTAGAACGCAAATATAAAATTCATAATTTATCCGGGACTCAGCCAAGTCACCATCACACACATCTTTATTAGCCTTTTCCCGCTGCTTCCTTCCTACTAGTGTCTGCTAGATGGATCTGCAACATAAGAAAGTAAGTCTATAAGCACGAATGCTTAGTAAGCTCCTTTCCTACTCACAAAACCACACTGTATCAATAAACATAGCCTTTGACATAAAACATGCATATCCATTACATTTCTTTAAACATATAAACATATCATTTCACGACATAAGCATAGCATTTTCATAAGCATAACATTTAACATCACATGAATGCATATATAGGAATATACTTTCATCCTTAGCATTAAAATCATGATATACAAATGCTGGTAATGCCTTTTAAAAACGTATAATCATAATAGATCAATATAATCATCATTATCATTCTTTGGGATCCCTGGCTTGGTACCAAAGCGCGCTCCCTAATAGTCACTGGGGTAGCTAACCGCCAGCCTAAGAGGGTCTTACCAGGCCCAAAACCTTGGAATTGGTCACCTGGATTTCTTTAACGACAACCTTGGAAGTCGGGTACCAGCCATGCATTAAAGTAAAGTAATGATATACATGCTTTCTTTCCATTTTCATCATGAATGTTCCTTTCATTATCATAACATAATGAACATTCATGCATTCTTCTCATTTCATTTCATATAGCATGTTATATCATATCATAACTTATCATATCATAACTTCGTTTTGTATTCTTACATGAGATACATCATACTAATTCGATCAGACCCTAACCTTTCTTTAAGGTGTTCGAACCTTCGTAAAACCATGGTATCTCATTCCATTTCATTTGATATCATATTTTCCAGGTATATCTTTGACGTGAGATTGACATAAGATAATCCTTGATATCATAACATCATGGTCAACGTTATTCGACTCCTACTTCAATTAACCCTAACCTCTATTAAGGCCTAAGTTCATAGGGTTATAATCTTCTTAGGGTTCTTTGGTTCTTAACCCTAACAATAATCTTCGTTATCATTGGTTTAACATAACATTTAAACCCTAATCTAAGTCTGGTTAACCTTGTAAACATGCAACATAGGGTTTAACTACATGAACCGACCAATATAGAGGCCTTAATCGATCAGATGATCGATTAGGTGTCATTGGAATCGATCGGACGATCGATTAGAACCCATAATTTTTTTTTCCACAGAAGCCTCCGTAATCGATCAGGTGATCGATTACGGTTCCCTTTAATCGATCAGGCGATCGATTAAAGGTCGTATACTCGTCTCAGAAGCTTGGTAATCGATCAGGTGATCGATTACACTCGCTTAATCGATCCAGTGATCGATCATTTCACGTAACTTTTCTCCTCTTTAAACCTAATAATCGATCCAGTGATCGATTACACCCTCTTGTAATCGATCCAGTGATCGATTACACCTCCTTGTAATCGATTCAGTGATCGATTACAAGCTTTAATTACCTTATAACCTCCACTTAACATAAACCTACAGATCTATCTTTAAAACTCTAATTTTCTTTCCGTAAACCTAAACATGATACAACTTTAGGTTTTAACCACATGAAAACATGCAAAACATTTTATCTAACTTATATCATATAGCATAGAACATGGTTGGCTTAAACATGCTGTAAATCCTTGTTTAGTTAAACTACAAATCAAACACATAGCATAATCAAACACATAGTTCATACATACAGCGAACATACAGCAAACATAGCTATTATATTGCAGTGAGGGGATACTTACAGTGCTGTGCTAAACAAACAGAAAACCTCTGCCTTAAGCCTTGTGATGGAAAGAACCTGCGTCCAACCTTCCTTCAGCCTCCAGCAACACCCTCCAACAACTTCCAGCAACAGGGGAAAAACCATCGAGAGGAGAAAGACCTTTACTTATAGCCTTAAGGTAAGTAACGGATGGTATTTACTAGCATTAAGGTATAGCATTAAGGGTAATAAAGCACAGCAGTTAAACCTTAACGTTCACCTCTTCATATCTCTCGGTGCTTTGGTGCTTAATCCTCTCCCATGCCTTAACCTATAAATAACATTTCCTTTATCATTTTCTTAACAATTACTTGCTAGCACTTATGGCTAACATGCTCCATTTGGGTTTGCCACCTTGCATGAGGTCTATGGTTCAATCCCTAGCACCTCCTTTTTTTTTTTCTTTTCTTTTCTTTTCTTTTGGCAAAACCCATATAAGAGAGCCCATTACGAAAGTAACCTTAACCTTTAGGCTTACCCTACCTTTGGTCTATGCTTAGGGTTCCAATCCTTTAGTATAAGTTCATGACTAGGCTATCATTCATAAATATCCAGGAATTATCGTAGGGAAATTGCGGGTGTTACAGAGTAGCTCATAGAGAATTCATCACTCTTTTTATTAGGAGGCATATATCCTATATGTTATATTTAAGAGGTGTACTAAGGCAATCATCTTAGATAATATATTATTTATTAGATAAATAAAATTATTATTTGAGTGTACATTCTCTATGTATTTGAGTTGATCTTAAACTCAATTACTGAGGTTCATAATACAATGTATAACATGAAAGAAATTATGATTGGATCACAATTAGTGAGTATCTCTACATATATAATTTATAAACGTATTGCAATATTTCTTAGTCGATGAATTGATGAGCTTGGATATCATCGATTCTGTGAGACTAACATATATTAGATTCCTTGATTTTACCAAGCAATCAATCTTAACTGGATGGAAATTTGGAATGCTAAGAATTAACATATAGATGCTGGTTAGGGGTAACTAGTTCATCGGAAATAACCAGCCATGAGACTTCATGTGGTTTTATACATGTCTATGAAGATCTCATTACAACCACTCTTTTCATCTTCTTGAATGTAACCATGCCCTTATACATGAATTTCATAGCCTAGAGAGAGGTGTAGGTTTTTCAAATTAGCACAATTTTGAGATGTTTTGGCACAAGATTATTAGAAAACCTAGGTCCGTCCATCACCACCAATGAGATTTTAGGATTCTCTTAGTTTAAACCATGTCAAGCTTTTGAAATTTTAAACACTATAAGGCTATCAATAGGGTTTTGACCAAAACTCATTTGTGGCCTTATGCACCTCAGAAAAAACTTCAAACGAAATTTATTACAGTTCTTGTATCTTTCTAAGTGTAGTCATACCCTCAAACATGGATTTCATAGCTTAGAGAGACAATTATGGGTTTCTAAAATTGACATAACCTTGACATGTTTTGGTATGAGCTCATTAAAGGGTCTAGGGCAATCATACTCACTCACCAACATTACCAAAAGACTCTTAAGACTTCCCTGGTTTAGACCATGTCAATGTTTCCAAATTCCAAGCATTGTAGACTCATCAATGAGTTTTGACCAAAAAATATTGATGGCTTTAGGAACTACAAAATCACTTTAAATTAGGACTATTACACTTCTAGAAGTCCCATGTGTATATTCATACTCTTAGATCTGGGAGTTCACAACCTAGATTGAGAGCGTGGATTTCTGAAATTGACGCAACCTTGATACAATTTGACACAAGCTCATTAGAGGACCTATTTGATTTTCAATTTTATGTTTTTATGATAGTAGTCTAGTATTATTATTTAATCATCAATATTTTGATTGCACATAGGAATACACACAATTTAATGAGCTACGCAGAAACATCTAAATATAGAAACGAAATATAAGCTTGTGTTATAGAGCAACACAACATAAAGGCATATGAATATAAATTACACAATTTAATATATAATAATTTTTTAACAACCATTTCAAAAATAATGTTCTATTTATCAAAATAATGCATTGAAATATTAAATAATTTTAGTAATACATATTTGAATCCATTTATTAAAAGAGAGAAGCATGAATTTCTTAAACAATTTCAATAATTGTCATATTCATAATGTTATTTTTTACAATAGTAGCTTGTGTTCCAAATACATAGAAAAATTTAATACTATCACAAAAGAACACATTATTATATGTATCAACTTGCTGGAGACATTCGGCACAATCTTTTATTACGATCGAGTTGTTTGTACCTATTACACTTGTTTTTAACATTTCTAGTGTGCTTTAACTCAATCCTTGTCTTCTTCCTCCTTCTTGGTTGTATAAGGTTATGAGGTGGTGCAATTTATACCTCTATTTCTGATAGGCTATGTGGAAAGATAATGTACAATCTATTTTTTTTTGTCTCTTGGTGCTAATCTCTTTTATTGCAAAAGGTGTTAAAACTCTTGTCGATCTTGACACTTCCTATGATTAAAAAATCATTAGGCAATCTTTCATCATGTGTTAGTAATTAGGCTTGTAATTGAGAGTTCTCGAAAATCCTTGAGCAATGCATTTAAGTTTTCTGAATAATTTATAATTAGCATAGTGTACCTTCTACAAGGGAAGTGTGCATTTGTCTATCTCTTAGGATCAATATTTTGTAACCATTCATAAGCATTTGCATGTCTCTCCAACATAGTTTCAATATTTTGTAACCATTCATAAGCATTTGCATGTCTCTCCAACATAGTTTGTATAGCTCAATCATATTGTACAATTGTGTTTGCTCTTGTTACAACCCCATAAAGACCTAAGGCAAGTCTAACACGAGTATTTGTAACCATGTTATAAGACAAGTGATAGCAACAAAAAATATGGTGAGAATTAGGGTAATAACTCACTATAGATATTATTCCATGATGTCTATCAGATACAATAGTTATAACTAATGGATCAACTGTAAGGAATATATTTAGGTGATGTAGGAACCACTCTCAAGTCGGAGCACACTCAACCTTAGTAATTGAAAAGCTAACTAGAATAAGTTTTTCATTACCATCTATTATTGTGGTCATCAATAGAACACCAAGATACTTGCCACTCAGGTCTGTTGCATCAATTCTAATTAGTTTATGAAAACATACTAAGAAAACTCTTCCACGTGTGCCAAAAGCCCAAAAATAATATTGGAATTGATTATCACAATTAGTTTTTAATGCAGGTATGTATCTGGGTCTATATATCTTAGCCCATAATCAAACCACCTTCTAAATCATAGCCCATATAAAAGTCTAAGGAGATCACAATAATACTTATCATAATCACCAACCACTTTCTTTAGAGTTTTCCTATGTGTAGAGTATGTCTTTTGATATTATATATGCACTCGAAGTAGTGTTTACATCTCTCTCTGAATCATTCTAGGTCTATAATTATCTAATGATATAAAATGTCATTCAACTTGAGAAGCTATAAAAGAAGATGTGTATCAAAGGTGATTAGCTATTTTTATGTCAAGACCACACTAGTGATCCTCTAACTATTTTATAACTATGAACTCAATATTTCCCTTTACAATTATTATCCATGTATAATTTTCTTCCTCACAAATTACCTTAACTTTGGTATTCCTAATATCCTTTGTGTTATATGTGAAGCGTCTACTCATAGCATACTTAACAAGCGCATCTTTAAAATCTTATCATGTTGTAAAAATCTAAAACAAAATAGATATATATTTATGTTACTAATTTTGAGATTTGATACCGTTAACAATCAACCTATTTATGGATGTTTATAAAATACATTACTTGACCAATATAAAATTCAATAGACTCAGCTAGTTCTTACCTTTGCAATGGAACAAATCTTAAATTCATTAGATATGAATCTTTAGATAATCGAAACTACGTACTCTTTAGGCCATTATATTCATTAGTATTGACAGAGTCATCTAATGAATAATGTACATCATTAGCAAGAATTCATCCTTTATTATCATTAATTTCTTATTGTGTCCAAGTATCCTAAAAAAAGTCTCCCAATCTTATACTCATATAGCCTGAATCATTCTTAAACCTTGGAGTTTATTCATTCAAATTGAATATGTAATTAGTAGTCTCTCTATTCACCACAACACTAGAGACAGATGTAGATGTCATATTAGTAGTACTTATATTTATATATGGAGTAGAAGATAAGTCTTGTTCCTCTAATTGTGATTCAATGTATGAAAACACTTCATGATAAATAGGATCTTCCCTACATTGGAAAAACAACAATAAGTTCCATTAATTTTTAGAAAAAATTATAAATTATATCTAAATAGATTTAACCATGTTACCAAATAAAAAAGAAAAAAACCTATTAAGTTGTAAATATAGTATATAGCAAGGTTATATAAGTTTTAAAAATTCACAATTCTCTATCTATATTATGAAATTTATGTCTGAGGACATAGTTACACTATAGAAGCTTATAGGAGTGCAATGGCTTTAGTCATTAGTAAGTTTTGACCAAAACTCACTGATGGACTTATGGTATCTAGAATTTTAAAAATTTAACATGGTCTAAACTAAGGAAGTTCCAGAAATTTATTGGTGATGTTGGTGAATGAATATGACAGACCTAGAGTCTTTAATAAGTTCATGCCAAAACATCTCAAGGTAATGTCAAATTTAAAAACCCATGGCTCTCTATGTCAGCTATGAAATCCATGTTTGAGGGTATGATTACACTCAAGAGGCTTTTAGGAGTGCATTGATTTTGATTTGAAGAGATTTTGAGGTGAAGATCATTAATGAGTTTTGGCCAAAAACTCACAGATGGATCTATAATGTTCAAAATTTTAAAAGTTGACATGGTTTGAATCAGAAGAGTCCTAGAAATCTATAGTCATTTTTGTGAGTGGGTATGATAGGCCTAGATCCTCCAATGAACTCATATCAAATTATTTCAAGAATGTAAAAATTTTAAATATCTATAACTCTCAATTTAGATTGTCGAATCCATATATGAGAGCATGGTTATATTCAAGGAGCTCCTAAGAGTGTAATAGTTCTGATTTAAAATGATTTTGAGATTCCAAAAGTTATTAGCGAGTTTAGATCAAAACTCATTAATTTACTTACACTGCACTGCTCAGGTTAAGTGGCCATTGACATTTTCAGAAACAAACAAGTCACATGAATACCGAGGTGCCATTTTTAATTTAATATGATAAGATTATGTGCATCAATCACATAAAATTTTTGGATAAGGAGGTGCCATTTTTAATTTAATATGATAAGGTTATGTGCATCAATCACATAAAATTTTTGGGTAAGGAGGTGCCATTTTTAATTTAATATGATAAGGTTATGTGCATCAGTCACATAAAATTTTTGGGTAAGGCTCACTAGTCGAAGCGTAAAAAACAGAAGAGAAGAGAGACAGAAAAATCGAAAGATCATATTAATGCACACACAAAAAATAATGGAGTATGAGATTTTCAAAAACAAGCGAGTCTAATGAACACATAGGTGTCGTTTATGATTTAATGTGGTAAGGCTAATTACACCAGGCAGATAAAACTTTGAGCTAAATTCACTGAAGCACATAAAACAAAAGAGAGATAGAAAAGTCAAAAGTTCAAATGATGCACAGCGAAAAACATGGATAGTGCTAATTTTAAAATAAAAAATGACATATGAAGATTCATCAAAGAAAACATATATTTCGCCGGATTGCTCAGAGAGAAAATTTTCGGCTTGGATAGAATTTTAAATGTTGTCGGTGCTATGTAGAATTCTGGACACATTTTAGATGTTACCGATGCAGTGATAGGAATGCTTAGAGCAACTGCAATGGATGTGGCGTTATAACGTCCACATCACTTTGGTGGTCGACCACTGGTCTACCACATGGTAGTGGTCGACCACCTGATCGACCACCACCACATGTGGTCGATCAACATGGTGGTGGTCGTTCAACTGATCGATCCCCGTGTAAAAATTCAACCGCACACTACGTGGGACCCACCCACTGTCCCGATTAACACGTTCAATATTCTGAACGTGTTAAATATCTCTCTCCTCTCTCACTCTACCACGTCCTTTCCTCTTTCTTCCACATCACCCTATTAACGCGCGATTAACGCGCGTTGTGGATGCTCTTAGAGCGAAAAGATTTGGACTGGACAAGAATTTAGATATCGCCAGTGCTATAGGAGTGTCACCAGTGTCGATGCTAGAGAGGTTTAGGGTTTGGGAAGCTTCAAATTTTTTTATCTGTAGGAATAGTGCTTTAGGACGGCGACGTCCAAAAGGGTTGTGTATAGAATGGACATATTTTTGGAATGTGTGCATGGTTGTGTATAGAATGGACATATTTTTGGAATGTGTGCATATTTTGGCGTGCCACTGTAGCGATGATTCAATGCTCAAGAAGAATTTATGATTGGTGATATAAGAGTATAATGGGAATTAGATATGTATTTTGGTAAATATGAAATTTGAATACATAGTTTAGGCAGTAAAGAAAGTTGATTATATGGTTGAGTAAATTGTGGGAAGATATTATGATTCATATAGGTTCAATGGGTTGGATCGGCCCTGGATATATAGGCCTAAGTCCCCTGTCCTTTTTTTCATAAAATCGTCTAGTCCTACTGCTGCATGGTCTAATAAAATAGTTTGCGATTTAATCAGTTTCATCATATGTAGAGGACTTTCATCATATGCATATACAACTAACTTCTTAGGCCATTGTCCCAAGCGAAGATGTCGCCAGTGAATAGCACCTCCATGTCTTGGAACCATTTCCCAAGTATAAAAAAGTAGTGTTGAAATTCCCTCCTACATACCATTCCCTTAGGCTAGACACTGTAGATAGGTGAGCTCTCTGGAGACTCACTTCCACAGGTTTGTTATGCCAAAGATACCCTAGATTAAAGAGAAATTTGATATTTAACAAACAACTTTGTGATGAGAAATATTTGCTCTGTGAAACACGAGATGAAGAGGTCAACAACAACTCTTTTTTCTAAGTTAAAAAAATAGAAATATAATGGCAATAATTGGCTCATATATTAATTATCTTTATGAAGATTTGTGAGATTTTATAAATGAGAGATTTTTTTCTTCTAAAGTTACAATTTAATGTACCACTAATATAGTTTTCTCTAAAATATATAGGATAAATAAAAACAAGCTACACTCTTGTCTATTCTACATCTACATATGACCCAACCCAATTTGCAAAGTTTACTAAACAATTAGCATTACAATGCAACAGAATTCGATGCCATATTTCACCACTGATCTTATTTCAATCAATCAAAAACAGTATTGATGGAAGGAAAGGATGATGAGATAGGAGGTGTAGAGAAAAAGAAGAGAACAAACTATACTTTAAGTTGGAATTGAAACTCACAAATTGAATTCTATGCCATTATAAGCACCCTCATGGGGTATTTATACTAACTTAACATTGGTGGAAGAAGTTTACTAAAATACGTAATAAAATTTCAAGAGACTAACTTTAAGATCCTTTATTGCCCTTGAAATTGATGGTATTTATTGCATATTGCACTTGTCTTCATATTACACTTGTCTTCATGCAATGTTCCTTAATGTTGTAAGACAATTTGATGTCAATTGCAACAATCTCTTGTTTGACATCAAAGTTGCAAGTTATTCCAAGCCTTTTTCTAAACTTTTCAAACCTTGCTCGTGGCAACAATTTCGTCAGAACATCAGTCACCATTTCTTCTATTGAAATGTGTTCCATATGGATCTGTCGCTCCTCCATTTCCTTCAGATAATAAAACTTTATCTTCATGTGTTTGGTTATATTATGAAAAATTAGATTCTGGCTCATGGCTATGGCAGACTTGTTGTAGCACAGAATTGTTGTTGCTACTTCTTGATCGTGATTCAAGTCGCTTAGCATCTTCCTGAGCTATATAGCTTCATTAGTTGTTGTTGTTGCAGCAACATACTCAGCCTCGGTAGTGGATTGTGCCACTACTTCTTGCTTCTTAGAGTTTCAAGTGATCATCCCCGATCCAAGACTGAAGTAGTGCCCTGAGGTGCTCTTCATGTCTTCTTTTGAGCCGTTGCAGTCACTATCTGAATACCCATACAACACTACCTGCTCATTCTCCATGGAGTTACGATACAGAATTCCATGGGTTCTGGTACTCTTCAAGTATCTCAAGATTCTCTTTGCTTCTACCATATGTCCACGTAGTGAATTGGCCATATATCTGGATAGGTAGCTTGTTGCAAACATGATATCCGATCGGCTATGTGCTAAGTATAATAGGTTGCCAATCAGACTTTGAAACTTTGTTGTATCTACCAAACTCATTTCTTTACCATCATTAGTTCGGTCATAAACCATAGGAGTGGGCATTGGCTTACATTTCTCCATGCCGTGCGCCCTTAGGACCTGCATAAGATATTTTTGTTAATGTAAGAAAATACCATTGGCCTGTTTTTGGATCTCCAAGCCTAAAAAATAATTCAACTCTCCAAGCTTGTTCATCTCAAACTTCTCCTCCATAGCAACTTGAAAATCTTTTATTTGAACTTGGCAACTCCCATTGATCAGAATATCATCAACATATATAGAGACTATGAGTATTTGTTCACCTTTGTTTTTGATGTAGAGAGTTGCTTCATTCCAACTCCTCCTGAATTTTTGCGAGATCAAATAGTCGTCGATCTTTGCATACCAAGTTCTCAGCATATGGAATGCTCATCCACCTTGACATCTCTTGCCACGATAATCTTTTGGCTTTTAATGTTGTAGAGTTTATAGCCTTTGGAATGTAGGCTATCACCAACAAAGATGCAGATGTCTGCTCTACTATCTAACTTGTCTCTTCTTATATCTGGAACCCAAGCATTGTTGGGATCGGCCCGGTGTGCGCGTTTTTCAAGCATATCATAATACACAGCGGAAGCAAAACAAGTAATAAACTAACTTATTACAACACACACACCGCACGCATGCAAGATACAACAGGTTGCACAGATTATAGCAATTTAAAATTTAAAGAATAACTTTTATTCTAGGCATATCTGCTGTATGACTTTCAGCGGAAAGGGCATGAAACGTTGAGTTGTCTCTATCGGTGATCCACGCCAAGTTGGTTGGGACAGCTTCTCAAGCACAAGTCGCATCGCTGATTACGTCACTAGCCGTAAATCAATAACGGTCGATACAGAAGAGTACCCGAATGTCGGAAACGCGCAACAACACACGTTGCTTTCGTTTCTGAGATTTTCTAACGATCGCCGGTAAACTAGTTTCTGGTGATCTTCTCAAAAGCACGAGCAGCAGGCACAAAGGAGCTCACGGCAGCAGGCACAAAGGGCAAACAGCAAGCACAAGGAGCTCACGGTACTCACAGCAACCAGCACAAAGCAGCTCACGGCAGCAAGCACAAGGGGCAAACAGCAAGCACTGTTAGATGTATACCAGAATCCTAGCTATGTAAATAAATATTCTAAAATAAGAATCATATTTAATCAATATTTACAAGTGTCCGATTAATCTATATTGTAGATAAACATGGTGTGCGGAGTCACACACAGAAGACCATGTTATCAGTGCCTTATAGATTATAAACAGTGTTCACAACCAAGATGGATTGGACAAACCATTGGATTGGTTGTAGTGTAATTTGGTCTTAGTCTATCTTGACTATAGAATTACACTAGTACACTAAGTGTGTATTGAGCAGGACCATCTGAGGATTGTTGAATTTATACTGACTATATATCGTAACTAAACCTCTTTTACTATAGATGTACATGCTCTTAATCCTGATATAATAACAAACACATGTGCTTAGTATGTACTTCTTTAATTCATCAAAGGGTGAGATTTAGAACGATAGATCAAAATACCCAATGAGTTGGGAAGTAGTATTATGTACATGGTGTGTTGTTGATTATAGAAGGAAACTGTGTCCTATAATCTAGGCTGATGATGTCCCCTTGAGGAGCTCATAAGGATTATCATGTAAACCCTGTGA
>NC_133870.1:1165174-1182889 GCF_044706935.1 Curcuma longa | reverse complement strand
GACTCCGGCGTTACGGCGGTTGGTCAAGTGTTGCTTCTCGCTCAGGGTGCTGTCCGGCTCGACTTGATTGTCTTGGAATTGATGAATGAAGCCTCTGTTCGAAGTGCTTTTATAAGACCTTCCAGTCGTCTGGATTCCCATTCCAGACGACTCCATGTAGACCGTCGATTCATTATCTCCGTAGTTGACTCGGCACTTCCGGTCGACTGGACTCTCCCTTCTTGTCGACTCCATGCTGACATGGAGGATTTGGATAGACTTTGACTTCCACAGTGATTATCTGAATCTGAGTCGCTTGGATTCCACAATCTGATCGCCTGGATCGTCCGATCAACTGAATTCTATATAGAGTCGCCTGGAGTCAAAATCTCAACCTCTCCAATCTGCATTACAAGTTAGTCTCAACACATAAAGTAACAGATTGGTAAATAGTTCTCTGAACTATTAATTGGTTTTAACTTCAGGTTTCTAGTGAAACCTTGAGTTAGACTGACGCCTACAGTTCCACTCCGGGAACGCGTTCTGACCCACTCCTCTCGAAGAATTTACTTGAGTTGCCAATAAGTCCTCCAGACTTGTTGGACTTTCTGTTTAGATGTGGTCCTTGTCCCTCAGGAATTTACTGCTAGGCTCCGGTCCTCCTGACCGCTAAGACTTCCACCAAGCCTTGGTCCTCCTGACCTGCTTGGATTTTGCCAGGCTTCTCGGTCCTCTTGACACTGTCTAGATTTGCACCTGGTGCACTTAACCTGCTAAATCTTCTACCTGATCCTCCAGAATAGGACTTGCTCTTGCCTAGTCTACAACTAGGAATTTATTTTTTCTAGCCTCAACTAGGACTTTTCTTGTGCTCCCTGCACCTAGATCAACTTTGTTAGTCCAACCACACACTTAGCTTGAACATCGTGTCATTGTCAAAATCATGGTTCGATTATCTGGTGCTCCCCGCACCAACACTCCTATCTTGGTCTCGGCATGCCTCTTGTAACAAGTGCCGACCTCCTGTTTGGGTCTTAGCATGATCCCTACGGCATGTGCCGACCTCCTGCTCCGATCTCAGCATGCTCCCTACAATATGTACCGACCTCCCGACTTGGTCTCGGCATGCTCCCTGCGACATGTGCCAACCTTTTATTTGGGTCTTGGCATGATCCTTGCGCATATGCTGACCCCTTACTTTGATCTCGGCATGCTTCCCGTACCATAGGCCGACCTCCTATTTGGGTCTCGGTATGATCTTTGCGGCATGTGCCGACCTCTTGCTTCGGTCTTGGCATGCTCCCTGCAGTATGAGGCGACCTCCTGTCTTGGTTTCAACATGCCTCCTGTAGCATGTGTCGACCTCCTGTTTGGGTCTCGGCATGATCCCTACGGCATGTGCCGACCTCCTGTTCTAGTCTCGACATGCTCCCTACAGCATGTACCGACCTCCCGACTTTGTCTCCTCATGCTCCCTGCGGCATGTGCCGACCTCCTGTTTTGGTCTCGGCATGCTTCCCATAACATGTGCCAACCTTCTATTTGGGTCTCGACATGATCCCTGCGGCATGTGCCGACCTCTTGCTTCGGTTTCGGCATACTCCCTGTGGCGTGGGCCGACCTAAGGATCAATCTCAATTGCCAACATGCTCAACAAGACTTTATCTAAATGTAACAAAGACATATACACTGAATAGATCATGATATTTTATAAATAATCATCTTATATTATTTGATTGTCTTACAACATGTTAGATATTCTAAAATCTCAAATTCTTCACATGTCCTTGAAATGACTCTTTAGTTAATGGCTTAGTAAAAAGATCTGCAAGCATAGCACATGTAGGGATATATTCAAGAATTATCTTTCTCTTAGCAATTATATCCCTTATAAAGTTATATTTTATAGTTATATGTTTGCCCTTACTGTGATATTTGAGATCTTTAAAAAAAGCTATAGCAACTTGATTGTCACAGTATACTGTAGCAAAACTTTCACTATTCTCAGCAATCTTCAGATACTTCAGAAACCTTTTAACTAGACAACTTCTTACACAACTACTAAACAAGTCATATACTCAGCTTATATTGTCGACAGTGCTACATAAACATGTTTCTTGCTGTTCCATGAGATGATGCCACCATTCAGCAAGAAGATATAGCCAGATGTGGATTTTATATCATCAAGGTTCCCTGCTCAATCTACATCTATGTAGTCTTTCAAGCTCATATTAGACCCTTGGAAACATATACAATAATCTATTATCCCTTTAAAATATCTGAGTATCCTCTCATCATTTTTCAGTGTCTCAATCCTAGGATTGATTAAAAACGGCTAACTAAGCCAATAATATAGTTGATATCAGGATGTGTGCATAACAAAGTGTATATCAAACTATCAATAGTACTGACATATGATTTTTTTCTTCATCTCAGCTATTTCTTCTGAAGTCTTGGGACACATACTTTTGTTCAGAATAGTACCTTTTGCTATAAATGTTTGTTCAATGTTACAATTTGACATGCTAAAATGGTGTAGCATCTTAGTGATATAAGCCTCTTGAGACGAACCCAAAAGTATTTTTGATCGATCTCTTATGATTTTTACTCCTAAGATGTACTCAACTTCTCCCTTATCTATTATGTCAAATTGTGATGAAAATCATGTTTTGGCTTCTATCATAAACTTTATGTCATTTCCAATTATCAACGTTAATGATAAAATGACAAACTTTCCTTCTTTCTTTCTAAAAAAAACACAATGATCTTCATTGATCATTTTAAAACCATAATATAAAATGACTTCATTAAATCTTATGTTCCATTGTTTTAACGCTTGCTTTAGACTATATATAGACTTTTTATTTACACACTTTATTAATCTCTTGCTCTTCAACAATATAACCTTCTGGTTGTATGATATAGATTTCCTTATCAAGCTCACCATTAAGGAAAACTATTTTTATATCCATATGATATAATTTCAAGTCAAAATTTACTATAATAGCTAAAATGATCTGGGTATTGACATAAACTTCACAATGGGAGAAAATGTCTCTTCAAAATCAATACCCTCTTGTTGGGTATATCCTTTTGCAACTAGACAAGCTTTGTATCGATTAATCAATCTATCTACTTTCCTCTTAATTTTGAGAATCGACTTATTCTCAATAGCTCTTCGCCCTGGAGGAAGATAGACTAATTCTCAAACTTGATTCTTTTGCATTGACTTCATTTCTCCATCCATTGCAACTTTCTTTTTTCTCTAACCGAGCATCTTAATGCTTCCACAATAATTTGAGGTTCTTCATCATCAACTGGGAGAATCATTAATGCTTCATTTTTAATATCAAACCTTTTTCAATGAATAATTTTATGACTATTTCTTTGTAGGTTGAACCATAAAGAAATCATCTCATTAATTAACAAATCACTCTCACTTGGTTGACTAGCTTCAGACATCCCTTATGAAACCTCTATTGTTAACAAAGTATATCCTCCTTAAAATATGGAATAATTTTTTTAATGCCACCTCTTACTGGGAACTCAATTTTGAGAAAAGTTGCATCTCTCGATTCTAGTTCAGAGATAGTTCCATCTTATTGCTTACCAATGAAAACATAACCTTTGGAGGTCTCAAAATACCTTATAAAGATATATTTCATGCTCTTAGGTCCTAGTTTTCTATACTTGTGAGTACGATCATGAACATAGTCAACTGTCCCTTAAGGTTTCAGATTACTCAAATTTGATTTTCTGCTTGTCTAGCGTTCATATAGAGTAGAGGGAACAAATTTAGAAGACACTCGGTTAAATATATAAGTTGCTGCTAATAATGCATCTCCCTAATAGAAGAGTTCAATTTATTATTTCAGCAACTCAATTTTGCTGTGAAGTTTCTGGGATTGTTAGCTATTTAATAATCCCTTTATTATTACATATTATCTTGAACTGATCAGATAAATATTTACCTCTACAATCAGTGCTTAAGGATTTAACCTTACAATCCAATTGATTCTCAACTTCATTCATATAACATTTGCAGGAATCTAATATTTCATATTTATGAGAAATCAAATACACATGACCAAAATGTGTGACATCATCAATAAATATAATGAAATAGAAAGCTCCATGTCTAGCTTTCACATTCATCAGTTCATAAATATCTGAATGAATTAATTACAATGATGATTTAACTCTAATAACTTTATCAAATGGTTTCTCAGTTGATTTTTCAGTAAGACAATGCTCACACACAAATAAGTTTAACTTAGCATGAGTGTCTAGTAGACCCTCTTTAGCTAATCTATTCATACGTCCTTATCTGATATGTTCTAATCTAGCATGCCCAAACTTCCTTAATATCAACATCACTAGTAAGAGCTATGTTTGAAAAACAACCATCAATTCCATAATTAATATCTGATTCTACATCAAGAACCATGAAACCATTCGTTAAACAATCATATCCTATTAACATAGAGTTAATTCAAAGTTTCACACACCGACTGTAAAAGTTAATATAATATCCCAATCCAAGAAGACAATTAATAGAAATTAAATTTCGTATAATCTCAGGAGCATAAAGGACATCATGTAGAAGCAAGGTACGTCCACCACGTAGGTTGAGTTTGCAAGTGTCAACTTCTTTGACTTCAATCCTTGCATTGTTTCCCACATATATCTATTTATTATCAACTGTTACTCGACAGTACTTCACGAATGTAGCTTGCTCACGAGCTACATGGTTTGTTGCTCCCGAATCTATAATCTACAAAGGATAAGAATCAGTTAACAACACTGTACTAGCAACATAATGCTCATGAATGGAAGATAAACATGTATATACCTTTTTTGGCTTAGTACATTCTCGAGTGAAGTGACCCTTCTTATTAAAGCAAGTCAGTTTGCTTTTAGGTTTCTTTCCATGTTTATTCCCTTTAAAAATTTTCTTGTTTAGGCCCAGCCCAGCAACAGCAGTACCAACTTCTTTTCCCTTTCCTTTCTTGAACCACTTCTTCTTATTCTTAGATCCAGACGTTCTAATAGAACATTTAGCTACAAAAGCTTGTCTAAAAATCCTTGTGGATTTAATTCTCTTCGCCTCCAGTTCAACATGACATGAGACATCATCAAAAGTCTTGATGCTTTCACAGTGTGTTAGATTCCATTTCATTGTATCATAAGAATCAAGAAGGAAACGGTTTACTGCTTGAACTTATTGTTAATCAGTCAACTTATGACCAACAGTCTTTAGCTCCTGAATCATATTAGTCATTTCCCTTAGATGTTGGGCCATAGAAATATTCGGGCAATGTTTGTAATTGTCAACTTAATTATCAGCTAACGAAGCTTACTAAGGCTTACTCCACTATACTTTTATCTAAGGGTAACCCAGACAGCATGAGCAGAGGGCAATAACTTATACTCATAAACTAAGTCATCTACCATTGAACTAATCAATATATATCCTTAGCAATAGAGTCTTTTTTCTTTCATGTCTTATAGACATCAATATCATGTCTGTGTTATGCGTCAAACCATCAATAGGTTCTTTCATAACCTGATTGACAGTCTTCAGAATTTCTTATTCCTCAAGAAATATCGTACCTTGAGATGTGATATTTTATAATTGTCCCATTTAATTTCTCTAATTTATTGAGTTCAACTATGATATTTTTAGTAGTCATAATCTACCATAAATAAACACATTATTTAGTTATTTAGTGCAAATCATATATATGTAATTTTTTATTGACTCAATGCAAATCTAAGTTAATATACAAAATCAAGTGATAACTATGTTTCCACTCATCATTCGTATGATCCAATCTAACAAACATTGATCAATTATATTACACACATCCCATCAAATAAACTAATCATTAAATGAACTAATCATGAAATGAACACACCATTAAATTTAAGGTCGTTAACACATACACTCTTTTTTACAAGTTTGTTAACACATAACATACTTTGTTAACTCATAACATAAGCAACTCTAAGAAACTAGATAGGTTGCTATTGCTCCCACTAGGACAGACACTAGCACGGTAGTTATCAACATATTCCTATTTTTTTAGGCTTAGCTAGGGCAATCTTAGGCAAACCGACTTCTTGATTCTCTGACTCTACATTTGGATCCTTTTCTAGATCCACCTCAATCTCTTCATGATCCTCTCAGGGAGGTGGTCCATAATTATCCACATAGACTAAACGATGAAGTAGCTCTTTTTTCATCTCCACATATGTGATGCGCCCTTCATAGCGTCTCCATATATAGTGTGCTACTTCATTGAGGTGTTCGGTAGTGATCAAACTAGAGCCTAGATCTGATAATTATCCAGGACAGGAAAATTCTATTGCTCAAATCTCCAAAATAATTTATCAAGCCTCCCAATATGTCCTTTATATCCAAAGCAGGAACATATACTATCTCCTTGATAACCTCCCTCAACTTATTTCACAACATATTACAACGAGTCATAGTGCATATCGTCTGTGTTATTTGAAATTGAAATTAATAAAGTCAACATAAAACTGACTAACCAGTAACAAAACTGGCTCATTCTAATTCAAAATATGTATAGAACCAACACACAACACATATACAATCAAGAAAAATAAATTTTCTCATTATTTAGGAGTTTCAGTTGACTATCTGATCAACTACTAAATCCATATCCCAAATGGTCTAAGTGGATTTGAGTAGTGACCAACTCCTCCCAAGCACCTCGAGCGCCATTGCGCTTCATTTGCCCGAGTCTGATTAAGACATACTCCTCAAGTCAAAGTCGAATCCGAGTAGGTACATCTTAGACGACTCGAGTAACATCCCCACCCGAGTCATTTTGTTAATCAAGTCTGAGTACCCACTCGTCATACCTGAGTCGCTCAATTTAGAGGCAATACCGACTCTATAAGTTAGCGAGTCCGAGTTGTTTAATTTGAGTCCGAGTTGATCTTTTGAACAATCACTCAACATGTTAGATATGCACTCAGCTCATTGAATATCCTTCTTGATATCTCGAGTTCAAGTTATTCATGTTGAGTTTGAGTGGGATTTAGTCAACTCTTAAATTGGAACCCGATTGTTGTTAGCTGAGTCCGAGTCTAACTTAACTTTGCCATCCCGAGTCTTATTCAGTATCCTCATGCCAAAGCCACTCGACATAACTCAACAATCATACCAAACCACTTGGCAGTTGTGCTCCCTAGTACTAAAACACTTTGCAATACTCGACTGATCGAATCTGACTAGATTGTTGAGTCTCGAATGCATCTACTGAATAGAATCACTCAGTAGCATTTAGCTCGTGCAAGTATTCTCTTTTTTCATAAAGAGGATTGCTTATAAAAAAAAAAATGAACAATGATTGACTGTTGATGATGCCACATGAACAATAACCTTGTTGTTTATAATTTTTTTTCTTTGTAAAAAAATTGCATTGATTTACCAATTTGAAGATTATTAAAATCATGAATAGTAGAATCAATGTTTTATCTCATTAAAAAAACACAGTAAAAACAAACAGAAATGTTATACTTGTACTTCATGAACTACATGCATGAACGTTATGTTTTTCTTTCTTCCATAAGAATAAAATCCATGCATACCATTTAAAAAATCTATACATGCATAAATCATATTGTAAAAAAAAAATCTAACAACACATAATTCGAACATATATATCAAATCTGTTTGATCTTAAATATATTATGAGATAATCATAAAATAGAATCATACATTCAAAATACTGATTTTATACCATTGTTAACCTTTGATATGCATGAACAATATAAAAGCAATTAAACACTTATAGTGATTTCTTATTGATCTCGTTCTTTGTTCTAGGTCATCAGAAGGGCATTACTGTAGAGATCTTATGTGAAAAAAATCAAAATAAACACAGCAAAAAAATCAATCCCTCCAGAGATCCATGTGAATACAGTGTACATGTTTGTTATCTAGTTGTCACTTTTGTTGCGTGAACATAACAATCCCGCAATAACTTTGATTTAGCAGATCTCAGTACGATCAGAATGACTATGCCTTTTCGGTATCTACACGAACACGTCTTTCGTTCGTCACACGAACTCAGCTTTCATAGAAGAACCACTTTCATTGTGCTAACAACTTGGATGGTTTGGCAAGAGGAGAAAAATAGAAGACTAGAAAATGATCATCCACCAAATGTATAAAAAATGATCTTTTGTACTCATCCAATGAATACGGAAGGTCATCCAATGAATACAAAGGGTCATCCAATAAATACCAATAAATTTAAAGGGTCATCCAATGAATATAAAGGGTCATCTAATGAATACAAAAGATTTTTGACTTTTGCTCTCCTTTTCATCAATGCTCCATTAATCTCTATTAATGGGCATTAATCTTTTTTAGTGGTTGAGTCTAATCCAATCAGTCTAATTTAGATTAGACTCAATCTAATAATCTAATAGTTGAATTCATTTGAGTCTAACTCAGATTAAACTTAACCCTATAATCTTAGGGTCCATTATATTTTAGTCAAACTAAAATAAACTCATCTCCAAATTAACATATTCTTTGTGTGTGACACAATAGATTCTCATAATATTGGCAATGTATCTAAAATAATATTTTAAATACATAAGCAATGAGTGACATCTAGCAATGCATCATTGTTACCCAAGTGATGAGAATGTCGAGATCCGACCTAACCTTTCTGTGTTTATTATATTGTATAACTTGGTCCTTCTATCCTCGATATCTAGATTGATCCATGAGGCATAGACCGTGTCAACCCCTTATCAATCTTTATATTTCTTAATCTTCAAGTAGACTCACTTAACCAAATGAGTTTAATGTCTCATATTGACTTATTTGATCATGATCATGCATTTTAGTAGTCCTACTTAATCAAGGGGCTCATAGATATCACTTCTGTCATATGAAAGGGATAGATCCCATCTACATCACTCACATCCCTCTGCATAATTCATTGCATACCCAATGATCGACTTTATAGTCCACCTTATTACAGGTGACATTTGTTGATACTAAAGTACATTCCTTTTGTAGGGAACCGTAGTATCTTTAGGTCTAATGACTATTGATACTAATAGTCACTATGAGAATATCTATAACATTCATATAAGGATCCATAAAACATTCTCATGGAGAATCAATTTAGTACATATTCTCTAATATATACTCATATGTCAACTTGATATCTTATATATCCATGACTTGTGAGATTAAGTCATCAATTGACCTATATACTAATCTCAACGCTTCAATATTACCCTTGTATATTAAAGCTTGACTAGGAATAATTAAGAGTATTGTTCTATATATCTACAATCTCCCACTATTAATTCAACTAATTGATATGTTGTAGACTAGAACCTACTATCATAGGACATTATTATACTTATTTATATAACACAGATCTGAAGTAAATATAATAACCATAAACTTTACCTTTTATTAATGAAATATGATACAAAAGTTTCCTTGTTAATTATCTCATAATTGGCTCTAAGGGCTAACACTAACAATCTCCCAATAGTACTAGTGTCAATCACTAAAATATCTAATACTCAGTGACCTAGTGTGATCATCATGCTTCCTCTGTGCCAAAGCCTTGGTCAAAGGATCCGCAATGTTAGCATCAGTTGATACTCTACATATCCTCATATCTCCTCTATCGATAATCTCTCAAATGAGATGGAACATTCGTAGTATGTGTTTAGATCGCTGATGAGAGCGAGGTTCCTTAGCTTGCACAATTGCCCTATTGTTATCACAATAGAGGTCTATTGGGTTTGCTATGCTAGGAACTACACCAAGCTCTATAATAAATTTTTTGATTCAAACAACCTCTTTTGTTGCACCAAAAGCAGCAATATACTTTGCCTCTGTAGTAGAATCAGCAACTGTGTCTTACTTTAAACTCTTTTAGCTCACAACACCACCATTTAAGAAAAATATATATCCTGACTACGATCTAGAATCATCCTTGTTAGTTTAGAAGCTTGCATCATTATAACCCTTTATAGTGAGCTCCTCATCACCTCCAAATATCAACAAATAAACTATCATTCTTCTCAAGTACTTAAGAATATTCTTGACTTCTATCCAGTGACCTTCACTTGGATATGACTGATATCTGCTCGTCATGCTTAACGCATACAAGACATCAGGGCGAGTACAAAGCATGGTGTACATGATAGACCCTATAGCAGGTGCATATGGAATTTGATCCATGCAACCCCTTGCTTCATTAGAAGAGGCATTGAGCCTTTGAAATGCTCACACCAAGTGACATTGACAAGAATCCCCTTTTGAAATTCTGCATGGCAAAATGATAAGCACCTTGTCAATATATGTACTCTAACTTAGAATAAGTAATCCATTAGATCTATCTCTATAGATCTTGATGTCCAAAATATAGGCTCTTCACCTAAGAATTTCATTGAGAAATAATTTCCAAACCATATCTTTATAAATTGCAGTATAGGGATACCATTTCCATTGAGAAGTATATCATCTACATATAGGATGAGAAAGATGATTATGCTTTTGCTAACCCTTTTGTAGATACAAGGTTCATCTTTGTTCTTGATAAAACTAAAAGTTTTGATTGCATCATCGAATCAAAGATTCCAGCTTCTAGAAGTTTGCTTTAATCCATAAATGGACATTTGCAACTTACATACCTTTCCACATCTTTTGGATCTATAAAACTCTCAAGTTGTGTCATGTACACATCCTTGAATAGATTTTAATTCAGAAATATAGTTTTGAAATCCATCTACCAAATCTCTTAATCATGGTAAGCTATAATAGCGAGCATAATAGGAATAGACTAAGCATCATAATTGGTGAAAAGGTTTCATTATAGTCTATATCATGAATCTGCTTGAATCCTTTAGCTACCAATCATCCTTTATAGGTATACATATGACCATCTATGCAGTCTTTCTCTTAAAGACCCACTTACACCTAATGAGTTTGATCCCTTCAGGTGGATCAACCAAAGTCCATACTTGGTTAGTGTACATAAATTTCATTTTGAACCTCATGACCTCTAGCCATTTCTCAAAATCTGAGTTTATTATAGCTTCTTGATAGGATATAGGCTTGTTGAGACCAACAAGCATTACATCATTATAGTCAAACAAGAGAAAAGAATATTTCTCAGGTTAACGACCTATCAGATCTGCGTAGAGCGTGTTATACTCGAACAGGTTGTTGCTCCAAAACTTTTTATGGTGTAACAGATTCATGATCCATAACACTTTGTGGTACCTATTCAATTTTCATCAAAGCCTCAGTACTAATTTGTATATCTTGAATTTCTACAAGATTGACTTTACTCCCATTATCTTTCTAAAAATAAACTCTCTTTCTAGAAAAATATCATTTCTAGCAACAAACATTTTATCTTGTGTGAGATTATAAAAGTAATATCCCATCGTTTCCTTTGGATATCCTACAAAATAGCACTTATCGAATTTGGGTCCTAGTTTCTCTAAGACTTGTCATCGAACATAAACCTTATAACCCAAATCTTCATAAATGGCATCTTAGAACTCTTCCCAGTCCATATCGTATATGGTGTCTTCATGACAGCTTTAGACGAAACGTGGTTAAGTGTGAAAGCAACTATCTTTAGAGCATGTCTCTAGAAAGAAGTAGGAAGATTTGTCTGACTCATCATTGATTATACCATATCTAATAAAGTATGATTTCTTCTCTTTGAGACACCATTCCATAGTGGTGTTCCAGGTGGAGTGAGTTGAGATATGATCATAAATTCAATGAGATGGTTATGAAATTTTTGGCTAAGGTATTCACCATATTGATCCGATCAAAGCATCTTAATACGCTTACCAAGTTGATTTTATACTTCATTCTTAAATTCTTTAAATTTTTCAAAGGATTTTGACTTATATTTCATTAGATACACATAGTCGTATCTACTGACATCATCAGTAAAAGTAATAAAATACTGATAGCCTCCTGTAGCTGCTATATTAAAATGGTCACAAACATTAGTATGTATAAGTCCTAACAAATCATTAGCTCTTTTACTGTGTCTACTAAAAGGAGTCTTTGTCATCTTGTCTTGAAGATAAAATTCACATACCTTATATGATTCAAAATTAAATGAGTCCAAAAGCCCATCCTTATGAAGTTATGATATACGATTCTCATTTATGTGACCCAAGCAATAATACTAGAGATATGTTTGGTTTAAATCATTAGGTTTGAACCGTTTGGTATTTATGTTATAGATTGGATTTTCAAAGTTTAGAACATAAAGTCTATTCATAATAAGTGCACTATAATAGAACATATTATTTAAATGAACATAACAATATTTGCCCTTTATTAAAAATGAGAAACTTTTATTGTCCAAATAAGAAATAGAAATAATATTATCCGTTAAGGTAGATACATAATAACACTCTTCTAGTTCCAAAATAAGCTTAGTGGACAAAGATAAAGAATATGTTCCTATAGCTATAGCAGCAACTTTTGTACCATTGCCTACTCGTAAATCCACTTCGTCCTTTGTCAACGATCTAGTCTTTCTTAAGCCTTGTACATTAGTACAAATGTGAGATGCACAATTGTTATCTAATATCCATGTAGAAGAAATAGATAGATTAACTTCTATAACATATATACCTAAGACAGAAGTCTAACTTCTCTTCATTTTAACTTCCTCCAAATATAGTATGCAGTTTCTCTTTCAATGTTCGGTCTCACACAGTGGAAGCAGGTTCCTTCCTTAGGCACCCCGCCTTTAGGTTTCAATGCATAAGACTTGGGTTTTCCTTTGGCTTGATTTTTACCCTTACCTTTGGGCTACCGTTTGTCTTTGCCCTTTTACACAATTAATATGGTACTAGGCTTAATCTTCTTAAGATTGAGTTCAACAGTTCTCAACATGCTTAACATCTTAGGCAACGACTTGTAAATTTTATTCATATTATAGTTTATGACAAATTAACTATAGCCTTCTGGCAACGATTGCAAAACATGGTCAATGGTCAATTCTTAGCCCAATGAAAATCCCAATCTTTCAAGGTTCTCAACGTCCCCAATCATTTTAAGTACATGAGTTTCTACAAGACTTCCTTCTTGCATCTTGCATTGAAATAGAGCTTTAGATATCTCAAATCTCTCGTGCCTTGCCTGCCTCTGATATAGTTGTCTAAGATGTTCAATCATATCGTGAGCATCTATGTTCTCATGTTGCTTCTGAAACTCAGAGTTTATGGTGACAAGCATAAGGCATGACACATCCAATATATCATCTTGATACTTTTTATAAGCATCCTTATTAGCACGAGTAACATTAGTGGCAGCTTTAGGAATAGATTGCTTTAAGATATACAATTTGCATTCTTGCTTGAGAACAATTCTCAAGTTTCTATATTGTAGGATCGAGTTAGAGTGCTAGCGGAGGTGAATTGCACTTCACGATTTTTGTTGGGATCGAGGCGTTCGCTAGAGGGGGGTGAATAGCATTTTTTGATCTTTCTCTGCGAGATTGTTAGCGGAAGCAAAATAATAATAATGAAATACAAAGATCAAACGCTAACCCGGTTATTTACTTGGTATCCACCTCAACGAGGTGACTAATCCAAGGATCCACACACCACGAGCACCTTTCCACTATGAAACTTCTCCTTTTCAAAGAGCACTTTGAAGGCGGAGAAACCTTTACAAATCGATCTCTTCCTTGTACAGGATTGGTAGTGAAGTTTAGAGGAAGAGGAATCTAATTTACAATGATTGGAGTTCGTTCAAGAATATAGACGAATGAATCGCTGCTTCTCTAATCGTCAAACTGTATTTTTATAGAATTCTGTGCATCAGTCGACTGCTTCAAGGGCCAGTCGACTGATGGGCTTCAACGACTATGTAATCTGTATTTAATTAGCCAGTTGTCGCTCCAACGGTCATGTATCAGTCGACTGCCCACTCGACCAGTCGACTGATCAGTCGACTGCTCACTTGACTAATCTTTCTGTTTGCTTTGGTGTGCTTCTGATCCATCTTCAGTCGACTGAAACTATAGTCCAGTCGACTGAAACTCCTGATCAGTTGACTGAATCACAATTCCAGTTGACTGACCAAGCTGAAACTCCTCTTTCAGCTTCTTCTTCAACTCTTAGCCTTGACGCAAGCCTTCAAACGCCTTCCACAAGCCTTGTGCCCTTCCTTGCACTAGCTTGAGACGTTTTCCTTAACTTCGTCGTGCTAAGTCTTCCTTTGCCAAGAGGCCGCACCTCCGGGACTTCACCATTTGCCAAGAGGCCGCGCCTCCGGGACTTCACCTTTGCCAAGAGGTCGCGCCTCCGGGACTTCACCATTTGCCAAGTCTTCTAACCTGGACTTTCCTGTGAACTCAATTCACACACGTTAGATCACCAACATTGCCTAACTTAAACTGATTTAGCCAAACATCAAAATCCAAATCACTTGGGGAAAAATTACCCCAACAATTTTTTCACTTGTTCGATAAATCGTACGTTAAAATAGAGTGCGTAAATTAAATCTTCCAGTGGAGAGTAAGAATTGAGTACGCTTTAGTTTACTTGGTTTATAGCCACAGACTGTTACTCTAAGACCTTAGATTCTTGACCGTTCCAAATAACAATCCACTATAAAAACTCTCCTTTTACTAGAAGGAGTTTACCGCTTTACAAAATTTGTTAGGATCGATAAATCCTTACCGTCCTAAGATGATAATTATGAAAATGACAAAGTAATAGTACTGACTTAGAAGATGAGAAGTGTGGATGTTGGTGCAGCTCCTCGGCATTATGACGATGTATTGGATTAGTTGTTCGCACTCAAGAAGTTGTCATAGTAGCATAGTAAGTTATTGTTAGGGTTTCCCCTCGCATCTGCTTATAAAGGCTGATCCGGGCGCTTGAAAGTCCTTCTGGACGCCTCCATAACATCCCATCGATCCACTTTTGACACTAACTAGGCATCTTCCGGGTGCTTGGATGTTGATGTAGAGGTTGCCAAATCAACTTTGACTCTACAATGTCATATCCTTATCCGGACGCTTGGAGCCTCTCCGCACATCTTGAGGCTAAGGTGTCCTGACTACTGGGACTCTGCCACTTCAACTGCCTTGCTGACCTATTCAGCTAACGCCTGAGCGCTTGGATCCCTTCCGAGTGCTAGGACTGTCTGGTCGCCTGGATTTAGATAAAGGCGCCTAGAACATAAAGTTCCAATCCCTCCTTTCCTTCATCACAAGTTAGTATAGAAATAAAGTATAATAGGAAAGTAACAGTTTTGACAAACTGTTTGGTCTTAACTTTAAGTTTTCAGTGAAATCCTAAATTAGCCAACACCTAATGTTCCCCTTTCTGGGAACGTGTCGTCACCTACACTACTCGGGAGAAGTTACCTTTTGCCAATCGATCTTATTGGGTCTGATCAAATAATGTATTTGATCCTTGGGGAACCAGTATTGGTTCAATCCAACTAGATTGGTCAATTTGGACTTAGGAATCCATGCTTGGACTCTTGGTTTCTTAGGTCTATTTAGCAATGACATGTATTATTTGTGCTTAGCTTTGTGTCCAAGCTTAAATCTGTTGTATCCAGCCCTTTGAGTTCCAAGGATCATGTTAAGATACTTAGAGCCCGAGGTGAATTTTTTCAAAGATCTTTTTCAGATCGTCAATCTAAAGTTTCAATTTAGAATTCTCTTCTTCAAGTTTGACTTGATTTGAGTTTCCAACTTGAACAATTTCAGTTGGTGGTCTGGAGTTGACTTTCTCCTTAAGGAGTGCTATCTCCTCTTGAAGTGATTCAACTTGAGCATTAGACTTAGCAAGCCTTTTCGATAAGCTATAAATGATTGAATATAATCTATCTATGCTTACAATAGTTGTGGGTCCTTCTGAAACGGATGCGGATCCATGGCTTGAGCTTGAATCACTATCTGACTCGCTGTCTGTTTCAATTTGGTCCTCTCGAGCTGGAAGAGCTAGGAAACATGTGGTTGGTTCTTCTTCTGATTCCTCTGATGAAGATTCATCCAAAGTTGCTTTGAGCGCTTTCTTCCTGGACTTGCACTCCTTCTTTTGATTAGGGCATTCAGTTCTGAAGTACCCTTTTTCCTTGCATCCATAGCAAGTAAGTATAGGATCGTGATGCGTGCTAGAGGGGGTGAATAGTACGGTCGTCGCTTTTTCGTTCGTTCATTATATCAAAGATACTAAGCAGCGGAATTAGATCACAAGCAAGGACACATGCAGATTTTTACTTGGTTCCTAACCCCTCAGGGTTAGTACATCCAAGGTCTATGTACGGGAGGCGTCCGTCCACTAGTAGTCTCCTTTCCGAATGTTCGTTTGGAGGCTGAGAAACCTATCTTATAGTCCAGATAAATAATAACAATAAATAAAATAGTAAGACTTAAAGAAATTAAGACAAACACTTGGTTGCCAATCTGGAAATCCTGAGCGTCGCGCACTCCTCCTGGATCTTCCCCGATTGTAAAAGTCTGGCCCCGTTTGCATTCAGAATCACCACTAGTTGAAGATGATGACTTGTATTTGATATCTCCTTATTGTTCATGTTCACCTTCTTTTATAGCTCATTCCGATCGACTAGAATCCTTATCCGGGCGACTGGATATGATCTGATCCGATCCTCTCGATCTTATTCGGGCTGAGTCTTCCTGATTGAGTCGCCTGGATTCCACATTCGGGTCGCCTGGACCGTCCGATCACTTGGATTCAATTGCATCACCTGGATCCAATTGACTCAGGTTTGACCTGAGTTAACCCCGGGCTTGGTTCGGCTGCCTCTGTGGTCCTCGGCCCACAGGAATTTGCTACTAGTGTTGGGATCGTCCCGGTGTAATGCGCGTGTTTACACTTTTCGAAAACGTGCGCAACAGAAATATACAAATAATTAAGACTAATTATTAAATAACACACACATGCAAAGCAGGAAATAACATGTATAAGGCATGACAAGAAATTAAGATTTTCAAAATAATAAATTATTCTAAACGCGTACCTCGCGGATGATGACGTTGAGCGGAGTTGGTATCAATCGAGCGGTCCTCATCGAAATTCCATCTCTACTGGTGATCCACACCAAGCTCTCATCCGGATGGCTTCGGAAGCCATGAGTCGTGCCATCGTCTTTGGTACAAGTCGATGATCGATGACGATTGAATCGAGAGAATAGTCTAATTTTGAAAACCACGCAACAACGTGTGTCGCGATCGTTCTAGGGCTTTCTAACTATCACCGAGAATCATATTCTCAATGTAGCTTTCGGTAGTCAACTATTGACCGCCAATTTAGGACGAACAACCGAAAAATCTTTTTCGATAATGATGGAATAATTCTCTGGAAGCTTCACAAGCTTCCGAGAGGATTATACATAGTCGTCAAATAACCAAGGATGAACAACATCCTGATGGCAAAACTTTCGACAATAATTGACGGTCATTTTGGTAACAATTTCACAAATTGCTCGATCTAGGAAAAAGAAACCAATACGGGGTTTTTCTCTCCCTCTCCTACATGGCTGAAAATAGGGAATGTTCCCTTGTTTTTCACACAGCAACAGCATATAGAAATAGGGCTTCCGGCTTCATCTCCTCCTTATCGCCGGCAAGCAAAGGATGGTAGCGTACACATCCTCCTTATCTACTCATGACACTCAGAGCACATGATATGTCG